>NC_041342.1:14753213-15053213 GCF_004354835.1 Perca flavescens
CCCATGTTTGTTGATATGGGCTGGCTCCCGTGCCTGCTATGATTATAACTAATGGCTATAATGATGTACATATTCTCCCTAGTAGGCCACTGCAATTAAGATCAAGCACATTCAGTATCTCCTCAGGCAGTCCCCAAACCCTCTTTGTCTCGCAGTCTTAGCCGAGCCAGTGCATGTGTGTGCATGTACAATATGTTTGTGTGAGAGAGAGAGAGATAGTGAGAGTGCACTACCAGGGGTGTGCAAAAAAATCGATTAGAATCGCAATTCAAGCTCTACTGATTCAAAATCGATTCATAGACTTATTTTTTTTAATTTATTTTTTTTAATTATATGTCTACTGCAATCACATGGTAGAGATAGATAGATAGATAGATAGATAGATAGATAGATAGATAGATAGATAGATAGATAGATAGATACTTTATTGATCCCCAAGGGCAAATTGAAGGTGCCAGTGGCTTACAGACATCACACACAACATACACATTCATCATAACGGGATGTTAAAATAACCAATAACAAACAAATACACATGAATAATATGGACAATAAAAAGATAGGCTACTAAATAAACTAAATAAAAAAATCCACATGAATGTACTAAGGGATACATATATATATATATATATATATATATATATATATATGGGAAAAGTAACTACATTAAATACAGTGAAACATTTTTGAATCGAAAATCGATTTTTGAATTGAATCGTGAGCCTAAAACTTTATATTGAATAGTGACATTTTCTGAATCGTGCACCCCTACTACCGTGTACATAGGCGTAACCTAACATGCTTTACTTTTTGGTGTGTACTGTAAACTGACCTTTCATTCATGAAAAAAAGACCCTTTTTTTCTTTTAAACTTATCCTAACTAAACCAGCTAAAAAACTAATTAGCCCTTTCTCTAAAAACCCTCATAAAATGCAATTTAATGCTATAGCTTTGCAATAAATCTATCTTTGCTGAAACTGATAAGGGGTTAGGGTGCTTAGGTGTTTTAATGTTTGAAGCTGTAGGCTATTATGGTGTTGTATTGGATTGATATGTTTCTAGTATTGGTTTCTCTGTGTGTAAAAATCGTAATGGACAATGTTTTAGGGGTCCTGTCCAACCCTGCCTATTAACAGCAAGCGTGACAAACATGCACACCGTGATTGCTGCAACTTTGTTGATCATAGATGCCTGCATTATTCATCAAACAAGACTCGCCTCTGGCAAAACTCTCCACCCTGCATCTCTCCAAGTTTTTTTTTTTTAGTGTGAAATAGCACTGAAAGCTTCTATCACTAAAAATCACATCTGGCTTTCCAGACAATATATATCGCCTTGGGCCACTTACACCATGTGTCTAATTCAGGTTGTGTTTAGCTTCAATCAATTAGTGTTTTTAGTAAATATGGACAAACCAGTATTTTATTTTAATGTCGATGTGCTGCCTTTAACATTAAAAGTATATGGATTTGTTCCTTATTTGCTCATGGTTGCCATGGTTACTAGGATCCTGAAGTCTAGTTATAAAGGATGTGCATAAACCCCGGGTAAAAAAAATGGGAGTTTACTTTAAGCTGTATCTCTTTCCTACTTCAGACCTTTGTGCAAATTATATATACACATACTGTGCTCGTCAAATCAAGCCATGTCTCCATGGAAACTGGAGTCGAATAAAGACATTGCCTTAATTACTTGATAAGTAGTACAAACCCTGCTCTAGTCTGGCCAAAGACATTCACTTTTCAATATGATTTCAAATTTAGTGTATGTAAAGCCATTTCATTCTATTACCCAGAGCTCTACATGGTGACATCTGGGACAGCTCTCCAATATGTTGTACTTGGGGTTAATTAAAAATGTAATGGTCAAGTCTTTATTTCTAATAAGGACCTCATCATTCATTCAGATTGATTAGATATTAAACCACTGGTCTGTAGAACCAGTAGTCCGAGATGACTATTTAAATTATCTCTGAGTCAGTGCTGGTGATGCCCATTGTTCTGATTTGGATAAAAATGAAATTCTAAGGAAGCCACAAGAGCTTGTTGAACCTTTTACTCTTATTCACTACTAATCCATTTTTCTTGTTGATCAGTGTAGTAGAGGATTCATTACTTAAACATCTTGAAAAATATCATTCAAATTTGAAATAATAATGTTCTGACATTGACGTCATGATAGGATTGTTTTTTTTTATATATAGTAATTGATTTGGATTTTGTGGAAATTAAAGCATTGGCAAAAGTTCTTAACAATGTCTCAAGTTTACTGATATGTTAGACTTGCAGTATCTGTGTGCAGCACAAAAAAAATGAAAGCTTAAAATGATGCCTAATTTGACTTTTTTACCTCGCAATACAGTTCCTATTATATAACTATTCTTAATAGATGTGGACATTTCATTTGAGAGAATCAAAGAACCTGCAAGCTGTTGCCTGTGATGTTGTGTATACACTAATAATTAGGGCTGAACGTTTTTTTTTCTGACAAATGTGGTTGTGATTATTAGACTACAACAAGGACAACAATGGAAATAAGTTTGTAACTTTCTTGTGTTATCCTCGACAGTTCTGTTAAATGTGCATGTCACTGTGATGGCATCTTGTTATGCATTTATTTCTGTTACTGTCTAATAAATAAAATTAAATTAAAAAAAAATATTTTCTTTAGGCTTCTATTTGTGTCTACATGACAATATTTGTATATCAGACTTTAGACTGATGACCCCTATGATACTCAGTTATTGACTTCATCTTCTACAGTTATTGCTAATTAGACAGAGCTCTGTGCATTAAACTGACAAATATTACATTTCCGAATATATATACTATGAGAAGTCACCACTTGGACGCTGCAATCCTTTTCCGTGTATTGTTAGTATACAAGTGTGAAGTCTCGCATGAGAAGGTAACATATGTGATTTACTGCTTTATATTATTGCACCAAACACAAGCCATGATTGATGTGCCATTTTCAGCTTCTCTCGAGCCATCGCTAAAAGAACTACACAGGCTCTATCTGTGTTTCCTATCCCTGTCCCCTGAGGCAGTGCTCTGATGTGTATGAAGTGAAGAATTATCACTGTGGGAAAAGATGGGCACCTGCCTACTGTACGTATTGCATTGCATTTTATTTTATTTTTTTATTCTGGTGGTATTTATCTGCATTAATAAAACATAAAAAGGGAAGACTTAATTTCTCACATAAACCAGTTTTTCAGAGAATGGATAATGAAGATGTGAACCTAACTAACACCAACCTAATAGACGTAAATAAGCTCACGTGGAGGCTAAGATGATATGTGTTCACCTTTCATCATCAATACCTTTTTAAAATGTATATGCATCAAAATACAACAGTGCAAATATAGTATTGTATTATTATAGATTTTCATTTTAAACCAGGCTTTTCATGGGTCTGATTAATCAGAGGATCAGATGTGGAACTTCAGAGTCTAATTAAATGCTAAACGTTTTTTTTTCTTAAATGTGAACGCTGCTAAACAGCAGTGCCACAATGATTTAGTCGTGAAGGCTGACACCCCTAAGCAGAGTGATTTCTATTGGTACTGAGTCATGACAAGCACATCTCCAAATCTTATTTTGGCAAAAGCTATCAGTTTCCTCTGTCCAATCTCTGGAATCAAAAGAGAGAAAGTATCGAAGACAAAACGTTTGCGCTTCCTTGGCTGAGCCTCTGAATTTTTGTTAATGCAAAAGTGAACGTACTATAGCACCTTGGTCATTAAACTGCAAGCAGGGAAACACCTAAAAAAAATTCTATTAGTATAAATACTGGTATGAGTGAACAAATTTGGTGACAGATATATGTGGCAAAATCAGAGAAATTAAAATAAAAACTGTCAATTCAATCAAGAAGTGAAACACATCTGCAGCACTTGAGGTGTAAGTGCTATATCTGAAGGAGATAGAGGAGGAGACACTCCTGCCAATTTGCTGTATCCTATGAATAACAAATTAATGTAATGCAAATAAGTGAATTGCTCTGTGTTAATTTGAGAGATGAGAGCATCAAAAAAAAGAAAAATTGAAGATCTGATCTCTTCAGCTAAAAAGCTTAAGAGGTGATACTTTTGGCTTATGGAAAGTCTTAATGTAGTGAATTAATGAGCAGGGATTACATGTATATGCTGTTTTTTTGCGACAATCTGCTCAGTGATGTAATTTATGCTACACTTTGCCTGCTTATGTCTCGGCTGTGTTTTTCTTTAACTAAGCCATTGATTTGGTGTACCCAGTGTAGTTAAAATGTTCATTTTAATGCAATTTCATGATGGATGCCTTCTAATACTTTTAATAGTCAACATATTGTGAGTTTAACTGCTAAACTCAAAAAGACCAGGTTTATACCTATTAATGAAGGAAGAGGATTTTCTCGTTATGTACAGTGCAATCTTGCAAATTTCTCCTAACCGTCCTAGACTAAATTAGATTAGGCTACACTTTAACAATCCCTGCAGGGAGATTGGGAACATGTTGCATAATGTGGCCTAAATACTTAAATTTGTAAGGTGGATAAGAAAACTATGGAAGCTGTAACAATCAAAGGAAAGGGTTTCTTGTTTTTTTTATCCCACACACAATTACTTTGTATATTGAGATGGGGAGAAAATGAAGTTGTAATCTTGAGAAAAGGGATAAAATATATGAGGGAAAAAAACAGCCACATGTTAACACACAAGTACAACATTTTTCCTGTTAAAACAAAATTTTAATAGGCAGATGTCCTTCTGATACAGACCTTAATTTTGAAGTGTAAATTAATTAATTGAATTATATTTTAGTTGTGACTTAATTGGGTTTTGATGTGACGGAAAATCATTGGTTACACTTTACTTGAAGGTATCTACATAAGAGTGACATGACACTGTCATGAATGTGTCATAAACATAAACAAGTCATGAACGTTTAATGCTTCTTTTAATAAGTGTCTTTTGGTTTTTGTCATGACAAGTTATGGTTAGGGTTAGAGTTATGGTTAGGGTTAGGGTTCATGTGTCATGACTGTGTCATGACAGTGTCATGTCACTCTTATCTTCAAGTAAAGTGTTACCAAACCATTTTATCATCAGACTATAACATTATTTATAAAGGTTATTGAACTGTCAAGACAACAAGACACTGTTAAGTAGTTCTTTTCACTTCAACCTGCTATTGTTGTCCCTTGAAGGGAAATATATGAGCCAACCATGGTGTCTTTAACATAATTTATCTTTTGTTACTTCTCAGAATTCCCCCAAGAGAGACAACATATCTCATGTTACTAAAACTGTTTTTTTTGGCTATTTTAATCTGTCTAAATATACTGGCAAATTCATTCATACCATCAAATAAACCCATGATGTGCTATACAGTAGTTATACTCGCTAAAGGACACATTAATATGGCTTTGGTGGTATTATGTGTCATAGGCAGAAATATATGTTATATGTAGGGTTGGGTATTGTTTTTTTTCGATACCAGTGCTAAAACGATACTTTTAAAACGGTGCCAGTGCCAAAACAGTGCCTGAACCAATACTTTTGAAAATATAAAAAAAAAATACAGTATGTATATATTTAAAAAGGAGCACAAAACGACAGTCGGCGACATTTAAGAACGGCTTGTTTATTGCTAAGGCCATATGGTCAAAATTAAATGATTTATTAAAAATGTAATGACAGTAACTTATAACAATAACTTATTTCATCAGTAAATTGCTAGATGGATAAAGGGTATTTTACAATAACTTGAATGCACCACGTGGCTGGCGAGGTGAGTTTCAACCATAGACAGTATATAATGGACCAATAGACCCCGTTGCTCTGGACGGAGACCAGTGAAGGCTATTAGAAGCACTTTTCCGGTGATCTCTTGCTTTACTGCGCAGCCTCCAACTAACAGAGACAACGTAAATGTGACATGAGCAACGTGTCTGAAAGTTGTAAGTCTTCTGGTAGCTGTGCCTGAGCGTAGGTATATGTAAGGAGATAACATAAGCACAGGCTAATTATTGCTAACTAACATGCTAGTTAACATTAGTAATTAAACCTAAACAGCTAATGTAAGTCGAAACTGCCTGCGAGCTTCTCCTGTACTATACTGTAATTCCTCTACTGTGCAACAGTAAGTCACTTGGTTATGACACAATCGTTAGCTTATTTTTACAAAAACGTCTGCTACGGAGCTATAACGTGAGGTACAAGGTAATGGAGCCTTTTATACATTGTTGTGTTTCTTTAGAAATAAACAATGGACAAATAGAGTCTTTAAACGCTTCAGATGTAAAGTTATTTGCAGTCAAGTGACGTAAAAAAAAAAAATGGCGGTCAGTGTAATGCTAACAAGAGGTGATCGCTTCGTAGCAACAAAATGGCGCCATCGGAGGTTCGCGTTCTGAAGCGAAGCTTACCCCCTTGATATCAACGCATCCTGTGTTGTTTTTCAACATCGGCAGCTGCAGACTAGCCTATGTCTCTGTGTTGGAATCCTCTACAGTGAAATACAGTCACACCGCGTTAGCTGTCAGCATTTTACTTACTTAGGCCTTTAAATTCCCATAGGAACATAGGCCATCGACAAAGCTCTTCCATCCTCTCCAATCTTGGGCCCTCCGCTCCAGATTTTGCCACGTCAGCCCTTCTTTCTTCATCTCCTGTTCTGTGGTTCTTCTCGAGGTGGTTCTCGGTCTGCCTCTCTTCCTCTTGCCCTGTGGATTCCACGCAAGGTTATAATCTTTAACGAAAACGAGCGAAATAACAAAAACTAGGTGGGAAAAAACATTGTCGTTAACTAAAATAAAAATAAAAACAAGCCATTACAAAAACACGATAACTAACTAAAATAAAATAAAATGATTGAATAAATGTCCTTAGTTTTTGTCTTTGTCAATGTCTTTCTCAGAGCAAATAACGTTATATCTTTCAGAGTTGACATTTCCGACCGTAGACCTGTTTTATTCAGTCTATGCCGTAGACCTGTAGTTTCAGACTGGGAACCAAGACATTCCGAGATTCCATGTCAAATTGAACACATAGTCCGTGCCCCTCGCCTGGCATCATGGCGGTACCAAAACTCGGAAGAAAGCGAGTCCTTTTGATTATGACTGTGTCAGATAAAAAAGTGTCTTGCAGTGGAAGGTGGTAAAATATGTGGACAATTTATTAAAGGGAAAAATCCCACGAATTTGAACGTACATTTGAGAAGCGTGCATAAGGAGGCTAACCTAGCTTACCTTAACAAGCAGTGACAGGGCAAGAAGAATGCAAAGCCCCCTTCCCCCCGAAACAGAAGCTAACCCCGGTACAGGGTATGGATGTATGGGTACAGGGCCAGGCAGCATGACAGAGACAACCGTAGGACAGAGAACACTGCAGGAGTGCTTTCACCGGCGACCCGATAGCTGCTGGTTAGTAAATACGCAGGAACACAAGCTGGGGGAAACGTGGGTTAATATGTGGATTGATACTGGGATGTCTATACAATTGTGTGTGTAGACTCTTTACTTGAATCAAAGTTCAAAACACCTGTTCATGTATGTCTTCTTTAGTCTATTGGCTATTTAGTTTTTTTCCCTGCTACACGTCACTTACACATTTTGCACTTACTGCGGCGTCTTGTGTAGACTGTTTACATATTTGTGCTCATCATCATACGTATATATTTTATGTACCGGTGTTATTGTTGAATATATTGTGAATACATATTTCTAAAATTGTATGATGTTTTTGTTGAGTTATTATTTCACAATAATGTTTTCTGACCTTTTTGAATCTTGCCCCTGACAAATGACCCATATTACTAACTAATAAAAACTAAACTAAACTAAAACTAAGTATTTTCAAAAAAATGTAATCTAAACTAAACTAGCAATCCTGCTTTAAAAACTAATTAAAACTAAAGTGAATTTGAAAACAGAAAGTCAAAATGAAATAAAAACTAATGAAAAATGCAAAACTATAATAACCTTGGTTCCACGTAAGCGCCTGTTTAGTGATTGATTTCTTTCTTCTGAGTGTGAGCCCTATCCACTTCCAATTCCTCCTCCGGATTTGCATTTCTATTGGGTCTTGTTTGGTGAGTTCCCACAGGTTGGCATTAGAGATGGTGTTGGGCCAGTATATTCCCAGGAGGCGTCTGAGGCGCCGGTTGATGAAGCCTGCAGCTTATTGAGTATGGTGGTGGTAATTCTCCAGGTTTCTGAGCCATAAAGTAGAGTGGTCTTTACGTTTGAGTTGATGATTTGCAGTTTGGTCATGAATGACAGGTTTTTTGCCTTCCATATATTGTTTAGCATGTTGAATGTTGTCCTTGCTTTTCCGATCCTGGCTTGGCTTGGCAATACTTACGTTTTTAATGAGTTTATTTTGAGTCCGAGCAGAGCAGCAGTTTCCTCCAGTTTGGATGGATGTATTAAGAGAAGGTTAAAAATGTCAGCGTTCTCTTAATACATCCATGGTTTAATCCAGCTGCTAGTTAACGGTAAGCCAACGTTACCTGCTGCCAAGTGTATTATGCTAACTAGCGTCACATGCAGCGATGTTTCTGTTGCCTCTAACGTCCGTTTCGGAGCATCAGAGAGCAGCGCTTGCATTTCAGTGGCACCGAAATGAGGCACCGAAATCCGCGTTACTATTTGGTCCGGTAGATACTGGTTGTAAAGGCACCGGTGCCGTATTAGCACTGGATGTCGGTACCCAACGCTAGTTATATGGAATACATTATATCTGCTTTTGTCTCTTGCCATTGTGTGGTTGGCAGAATAATGGTTATTAAGTACAATAAACTGAATATTTTAAAAGAGATGGAAATTATGCCAGCCTAGAGGCGCACACACTAGGACCTTTAATATATCCCTTGTTTCTCTTGTTTTACCCGCGTATGTTTTCATACCCACCATGTCAAGATAATTACAATAAGTACATGAAAAATTAAAAACATTGCATACATTTGTGCAGTATGCGCTGTATGATAATGGTCAACATCCTTGTAATTTTATAACTTAAATGTGCTGCAAGAAGAAAATATCACATCCTTATACGTACATACCTGATTACTGTACATTTCTTACACCCTGTTCTAATGTCTTACAGTTACATTTATATGCCCTTTTGTATGCATACAAAACACTTTCTAAGTCGCCTCAAGCAGAGATGGGTTTGACATTTCCTATAGGACCTCTCTCACAGGTTGATACAGGAGTGTCAAAATAGCTTTATTCTGTGGAAATTCTGTCAAATGCAGTTTCCTGCGTAGGCTGTGATACCGCCTAGAGACTGAAGTTATCCTTTGACTCAACAATCAGAAGTTTTGATTGGTATTAGGCCAACAGCGCTGTCAGACTCAAGGATATAAAAGAGAATCAGAAATCATAATCCAACTTTTACAAGATTTTAAATTGTTGAAAGTCCTGGTTATTCTTTAAACTTCCATAGCATACAAACACCTCAGTGGATGCGGACTATGCTGAGCCTCTAGAGCGCTCACCACAGGGCTTTAACAGTCTGCGCTTTGATGTGTGGTTAGATGGGTAGCTGTTAAGAGGGACAGGGACAGAGAGAGAGAGAGAGAGAGAGAGAGAGAGAGAGAAAAAGCAAGTATAAAGTTCAATGCCAAGTTAGTTTAAAAGTTGAGAGCAGAATTGAAGAAAAGTCATTGGAGATCACATCTGTGTTAAGAAAATCTTATCCCACCAAAGGTAATTTTCATAAACCTTTAATTATTGATGTTCAGCAACCAACACTGAACACAATGAAAACAAGGGCAGCCTCACAGTTTTTGCAAATGTAATTCACACAGGGATGCATCAAACCTAAACCAAATGGTTCTTCTCCTGTGTTTTTTTTCTTGTGAAATCTTTCTTTAAAGTCTTGAGCAGGACTAAATCAAAGTTTATTTTATATATTCACAACAAAAAAAGCACATGAATAGTGATAATAAATGAGCAATAATAAATGAGCAATAGGCAGTTAAAGATATTCTCTGATGCTTCGGCCATCTATCAAGAATCCAAAAATTCATGGATCCTCCCTACAAAAAATGTGGCCTGTAACCAGTTCGACAAAAAATGCATTTTATTTCTTTAAACATAAAGCTTACTTGCTGCATATGCATTGATCACAGTAACATTGACAGATAATGCATGAGGAACATGGACAAAAAGCACAGCCTTCCCTACTTTGCAAAAGTGAGACATATGTTCCACTCACTCACATTTGTAGCAATATGTCACCGCTAGCAGTAGGACAGGGCTTGCCAAGCTCCGCAGATAGGAAATATGAGGAGGGTGATTTTATTTAACGGCTCATTTAGCATTCATGTATAGTACCTTTAGCCCAGGTTCCTAATGGCCTGTATCCCCCAGGATTTGTCAGAAGATGTATGAAAATGCAAATGTATCGGCAGGAAGTGCACCCAGCTGTCTCGGCATGGAGGCAGATTTGATAGAATTGCAGTAAAAATTGTGGCTTAAGTGGGGAGCCTTTAGCTGGTTTTAAGCACTGAACTGTTGGGCAACACTTAATTTGAAGGGGCGTTCATACGACTGCCATAACACTGTCAGGACAACTGACAAGAACATAAATTCAACTTTATGGATGTTTATACAGTGCCTTTGGTTAAAGGTCACTTTCAATGCAAAGTTTACTCTTCTCTGTAACATTATCATGATTATGTCAGTAATAGGTTTCCTAACTTCAGGTAAAAACATATTTCGACATTTTTCTTAAAGTGTTTTAGATGTACAGTTGTGCTCATAAGTTTACATACCCATGCTAAAGTTATGCTAAAAAGAGGAATAAAAAAACATCTTTTGGAAATTGATCTTAATGCCTTAATTAACAAAATGAGGAAAAATCCACCCTTTAAGGACACCTATTATGTATTGTAAATAAATAAATGTTCTTCCTTAAAATACAGGGGGCTTAAGTATACATACCCATACCATGGTTTTATTTCAGTTATTTCAGTTAGCCTAACAGCGGGTTTGATTTGCATTGAGAGATGATTTTATGGAAAGTACCCCATGCCAATCTCTAGGTATAGTGAAGGGCATGTGATGATGGGGGGCTATTTTAATTCCAAAGGCCAAGGGAACTTTATCAGGATGCATAGTATCCTGGATCCATGAAATAACTGTCCTTTAAAAATAAAACTGCCTGTCTCTATGGGAATTTAACATGTATTTTAAGGAAGAACATTTATATATATATATGATATTTATATATATTTATATATGAGTGCTTTGATTGCTGAAGGAATTGACTACTGGACAGCTAGCTATTAAGTTAAGAACTTACTTTATTTGGGTTTTTGCTACTTCTTCTGTTCTACTTTCTATTGCTGCTGCTGTATTTCTTGCTGTAATTGGTTTTGTTGTTGAGCAAAGTTAGTGGTTTTTGTTAAAGTGAAACTAGTTAGTGTGAAGTGTGACTTTGGGAGTGGGGCCTAACGACTCCCAGGTGCTTTGACTGATTAGCGAGGGTGTAGCCTCCCACCGGTAGCCAACACAGTCCCCTCTTGGTATTTGCGTGAAGCGGCAGCTTCGGCGGACGAAGACTCGGAGGAAAAAGACAAAGGAGTCTACACAGGAGTCTTCGCGGGAGGCTAAGTGGGAAGTTAAGTAGGCTGATATCCCTCATCCCACATACATTGCTAGGAGTCGTTATCCGGAAATGTGCTGCTTCTCCATTCCTGTCCGTGTGGCCTCTCGGAGATACTACAAACCACGTATTAGCTCGCAAGACTTCCGCAACCCGACCACTCTTATCTATCCCACCCGTTCCACACACACACAACACCTTATTGCAGGTGGCCTGTGGAACTGCCAGTCTGCCACTCGCAAGACTGAGTTCATCTCTGGCTTTCCAACCCTGCAATCCCTTGACTTCCTTGCTCTCACAGAGACCTGGATTACACCAACCAACACATCCACCCCTGCTGCTCTCTCTTCTGCCTACTCTTTCACCCACACACCCAGACCCACTGGGAGAGGTGGGGGGACAGGCCTACTCATTAACCCCAAGTGGAGATTTTCTCTCTACCAACTGCCAGAGTTCACTCCTCTCTCTTTTGAACTTAATTCGGATGAGTCACCATAACTCATCCGGTACAACTAGTCATCATTGTTATCTACCGCCCACCAGGTCCTCTGGGGGAGTCTTTGGAGGAGCTGGATGTCCTTCTTTCAAACATCCCTGAAACTGGTCCTCCGCTGGTACTTCTGGGAGACTTCAACATCCAGACAGAAGTCACCTGCCTTTCTTCACCTTCTCTCTTCTTTTGCCCTCTCACTCTCTCCTTCACCTCCCACTCACAAAGCTGGCAACCACCTAGATCTCATATTCACTAGAAACTGCTCTACATCCAACCTCACCGTTCACTCCACTCCATATCTCAGACCATTTCTTCATCTCATACTCTCTCACACTCTCCCAAGCTCACAACCATATCTCAAGAGACACCATCCCTGTCCGCCGTAATATTTGTTCACTCTCTCCTTCTTCTCTGGCGGCATGTGCTCTATCTACCCTCCCTCCATCTGACTCTTTCTTACTCGTGCCTCCCAACGCTGCCGCAGACACTCTACTCTCTACTCTATCCTCCTCTCTTGACTCTCTCTGCCCTCTTACTTCACGACCGGCTCATAAGTCCTCCCCAGCTCCGTGGTTATCTGACTCAGTACGTGCTGAAAGATCAACTCTACGGGCAGCGGAAAGGAAATGGCGGAAATCTAAACACCCAGATGATCTGCTTACTTATCAGTCTCTTCTTTCCTCCTTCGCTGCCTCTATTTCTGCAGCAAAAAGCTCCTATTATCAAACCAAAATTGAATCCTCTTACTCAAACCCCAAAAAACTTTTCTCCATCTTCTCTAACCTGCTAGATTCCCCCAGTCCACCTCCTCCCTCCTCCCTTCTACCAATCCACTTTGTCAACTACTTTGTAAAAAAGATAGATGACATACGCTCTTCATTCTCCACCACACCTTCTGAAATCACCTTACCATCCATCACATCTAGTACTCTTTCCTCTTTTACCCCTCTATCTCCAAATCAAATTCTTACTTTGATTACCTCTGCCCGCCCAACCACCTGCCCCCTGGATCCAATCCCTTCTCACCTTCTCCAGTCCATTGCCCCTGACCTTCTTCATTTCCTCACCCATCTCATTAACATCTCCTTGTCAACTGGTTGTTTCCCCACTGCCCTCAAAGAGGCAAGAGTGACCCCACTACTCCAAAAACCAACACTCGACTGGTCTGATGTAAATAACTATAGACCCGTCTCCCTTCTTCCCTTTCTATCTAAAACTCTTGAGCGTGCCATTTATAATCAACTCTCTACCTATCTCCACCAGAACAACCTTCTCGATCCCCACCAGTCTGGCTTCAAGGCTGGTCACTCAACAGAAACCGCCCTCCTTGCTGTCACTGAGCAGCTTCACATCGCTAAAACAACCTCTCTCTCTTCCATCCTCATCCTTCTGGACCTTTCTGCTGCCTTTGACACAGTGAACCACCAGATCCTTATTTCGACACTCCAGAATCTGGGTGTATCAGGCTCTGCGCTCTCATTGCTCACATCTTACCTGTCAGACCGAACCTACCGGGTAACTTGGAGAGGATCTAGCTCAGAGCCTTGCCCACTCAAAACTGGGGTTCCTCAGGGATCAGTTCTGGGTCCCCTCCTCTTCTCTCTGTATACCAACTCCCTCGGGTCTGTCATTCAGTCGCACGGCTTTTCTTATCACAGCTATGCAGATGACACCCAACTAATTCTTTCCTTTCCTGAGTCTGACACTCAAGTAGCAGCACGTATCTCGGCCTGTCTGACTGACATCTCTTCTTGGATGTCCATTAACCATCTGAAACTCAACCATGACAAGACTGAGCTCCTTTTCCTTCCAGGGAAGGGCTCTCCTACCCAGGACCTGACTATAACAATCGACAACTCTATGGTAGTCCCCACCCAGACTGCTAGAAACCTGGGTGTGACACTTGACGACCAACTGTCCTTCACTGCTAACATTGCTGCAACCACCCGATCATGCAGATATATGCTGCATAACATCAGAAGGATACGTCCCCTTCTAACGCAGAAGGCGGCTCAGGTTCTGGTTCAGGCTCTAGTCATCTCACGTCTAGACTACTGCAACTCCCTCCTGATTGGCCTGCCTGCATGTGCCATCCGACCCCTGCAGCTCATTCAGAACGCAGCAGCTTGACTTGTCTTCAACCTCCCAAAGTTCTCTCACACTACACCGCTCCTCCGCTCTCTTCACTGGTTACCAGTGGCTGCCCGCATCCGCTTCAAGACACTAGTACTTACATACAGGGCCACGAACGGATCAGCCCCAGCTTACATCCAGGACATGATCCAACCATATACCCCAACCCGCTCCCTTCGCTCTGCATCAGCCTGCTTGCTGCCCCCCCCACAGCGAGGGAGAACTAATCACTCAACCAGATCCAGACTGTTCACTGTCCTGGCTCCTAAATGGTGGAACGAGCTCCCCATCGACATCAGGATGGCTGAAAGCCTACCCATCTTCTTGAAGGCTAAAACACATCTCTTCCGACTACACCTCGGATAAAATATAAAAAAAAACAACAAAAAAAAAAACCTCTTGAACCTGCACTTTTATACGTTTCTTTGTAGCTTTGCTTTTTTAAAGCTAATGTACACTTACTACTTGTTGTCTAGAGTTTGGACCTTCTCAGTTGAATGCACTTAATTGTAAGTCGCTTTGGATAAAAGCGTCAACTAAATGACATGTAATGTAATATATTTATGATACATTATTCATTCACAAAGAAAATTGGTGTCCGTAAAGGTTGACTTTTTCCTAATTTCTTTAAATTAAGGCATTAAGATCAATTTCCAACAGATGTTTTTTTTAATTTTAATTTAATTAGTCAACTTCAGCATGGGTATGTAAACTTATGAGCACAACTGTATAATACCATGTCATTAGATGGTCAAATGTACTAACAGTGTTAATACATTGTAATAGTAAAGTGATAATGTAATAACACTGTCAAATGTTTTCGCTCTTGTATAGGCTTAATGATTGAATTAGGTTGTTGTTGTTGTAGATCCAGGATCGTCATTGCCATGGTGATGCTGGGTAATTTGTTTATGTTGATCCAGGCCTGCCATCGTTATGGTGATCCTCTATATTTTGCTTATGTTGACACAGGACTAAAAGAGGCAGGACACTGATGATGTCAGAGGGCTGTGATTGGTTGATCGCAATGTTGGTCCAGGAATGCAATGTGGGATGTTTATCCAGGAACATGTACTTGCCTAAATCACATTGTGCACAAACATGGACCCCATTCACTCTTGAAATTTTAACTGAGTCATCCATATGTTATTTGATACACTTTCGCTTACATCTAGCCACATGGATATCCATATACAAGATCACAAATGTGATTGCCAAAAACACCAGAAGACGAATAACTTGTGCATATTGTGTAGTTACAACAATAAGAAGTTACCTATGTAGCTTCCTACACTTATCAATATCACTTCCCCATCAGTCAGGATCTGACCATAATTATGCTTGTGCTTTCCATAAACTTTCATTCCTTTAGCCTATTATTTCAGTTGCAACCCTGACAGTGGTAGGCGATCGTGAGAGCAAATAAAATATATAAAAACATAATTCAAACCGATGTGCGCATTGGCAACACACGGCTCAACAAGCCAACAAATAGCCTATACGTAATTCCCTCCACTGAAAATCTATATCTGTCATAAAAATACCAGTCAGGGAATGTTAACAGGGTTGTCGGTCTCTAAATGTTTTAACTTTTTCGAGCGCATCTCTCTCTCTCTCTCTCTCTCTCTCTCTCTCTCCCTATCTTTCTCTCTCTCTCTCCGCGGACCGAGTGACGCTGTTATCAATCGAGTATTGATTGGTTGGTAGGCGGTGCTTTTACACTGGTTGATCTCTAATCTCCAACATAACCTGCTCCCGAACAGGTTAGGTGTTCAGCATAAGTTACCATGGCGATTGAACCCGGTAACAATTGATCTGCCATCGTGATACAGAAAACCCTGGGTTGAACCTGAAGTTACCTTGGTAACGCCACATCTTGCTTCGTAGTACAGGCCTCTGCTCAGTATGTCTTCTGTTTGACTATGTGTTGAAATCCCTGGAGCTGCTTTCTTCCTGAGGTTTTGCATGTGACAGAAGTAAGAATCATGGCTAATGTGTCTGTCGCTTCAACTGCCGTTATTACATTGGACAGACCTGTGTGGCACTTCCTCAGACTGCTTACTGACCTACAGTACGATGTTGTCATGAAGTTACACTTGGAAGTAGTTAAGATTACATGGGCCTTGGGAAAAACATTTACAGCTTTTAAACATCGAGCTAAAATGTGTCAAACCACCTTCAGAGCTGGATTTCAATCCAAATGGAACACGTTTTTGTTGCATTTACACTCAGCTTTTTGATATAAGTGTTCATGTTAATGGGGTATAAAATTAACACACTGATTATGCAGTAAATGCATTTCTGTTGCTTTTTACAAACATATGTGTTTCAATTAGCTTTCTAGGTATGTCCGTTAGTGTGTATGGCTATTTCCTTAGTGCGATCTAAAACTGCAGACAATGAATTGAAAGTTTTTTTTCTTTTTCTTAGGAATAGTGTCTTTGTATATTTTCATGCAAAGACACAAAGTAACTTATAGACTTTCAGACAACTTTTAATCACAGATTATGCTGGAGTATGGATTGCATTATCAATACAATCAAATTCTGCCCCCACACGCACAATTCCTACCCTTTGTTAATGTTTTGCATCTATAGCAATTTATTTTTCTTTCTCTCTCTCTCTCTCTCTCTCTCTCTCTCTCTCTCTCTCTCTCTGTATTTGAGGGAGTAAAAGTCCCATGACTATCCTTTGCCTGTGTAGTGTTGGCTGCACACATAGCCTACAACTGCACACACATGCACATGGGTGTTGAGAAAACTCAGCCAATCCTATTAGGAGTGAACTCCTCCAGGGCATTGCCCCCTATCAGACATTAAGTTACCAATAGCTCCTAATGAGTTTACCACAATGTATTATCTGGCACCATCCTACTCTAGTTACCCACTCCAGCTCTCACCAGAAAATATACAAACCACAACGGTTTCCTTTGGACAGCTAAAACTGAGGGGTAGGGGTGGTGGTGGTGGTGGGGTGGGGTGGGGGGGCGACTCCTGCACATTTAGGTGCTGCAAAGTGCAATCAGTAAGTGTCGGTGTGTAATGTGTGGAGGTCCACTGTCAGCTCCAGTCTCTTTGTCAGCAGATGTCAGCTGGATCACTGCCCAGACCTCCCAACAAATGTTTTTCCATTCCATTTCAACATCACAGTGTTGCTGCTGCACAGAGCAGCAACACTGTAGGTGTGCTCCTAGTTTTATACAAGTAAAATACTTTTGACAATCCTACCAATGTAACCACCTTGGTTTGTGCATAGCACCACATTACAATGGTGGGAATTAGTTTCCATTGCTTTCCATGGAATTATTTTAGTTAACTTTCAGCATTGAAATGAAACTGCAAGAAATGGCAGTGCAATTGCACTGAGAAATACAAATTGACACAGCCAAATTACTTTGAATGACCCACTTCAAAATGTCATGTATTCATTGTCTTCTTGAGAGTGGACTTAAGGTAAGTTAACACAGTAAGTGAAAATACACTACAGTTCTTGACCCAATTGCAGAGGTTCCCACAGTTCTCACTAGCTGTCTGATAAATGAAAGCACACTGTGGGAGGTATATTAATCACTAAAGCTCAGTGTTGCTGTAGCAACACAGGGACACAAAATCCTCTTTTGCTTTTATACTGAGCCCACCTGGCTAGTTTTTACAAGACTAAGGGTCAGTCTTTAGTAACTCAAGGCTGAGTGTTTTTATATTGATACAGTGCTCAAAAGATGAGCGTAGATGTGTGTGTGTGTGTGTGTGTGTGTGTGTGTGTGTGTATGAGTGTGTGTGTATGTGCATGTCTGTGTGTGTAAAGTTCAGGCTGTGCCTCAGGTTTGTGAGTTTAAACCTTTTTCTTCTTGTGCACATAGTGACAAAATCCCTAGTAAGATAAACACCTTCCCTCCTGACGGATACAACACATTTTGTACCGCACCTTCCTTTCGCCCCAGTTTTTAAAGTGAATGATTCCAAGGAAAGATGAGCAGTGTAATAGTGTTAAACAGTTAATTTAGTATTCATGTGAAAGAAAGTTAACTCTGAAGTTTAGCTGCTCCAGGGAAAGAACAGAACCACCCACCCCTGGTAAATACTTTTCCGTTTTCTGCTGGAAAGACATATTTAACCTAAATTTAACCACAGCAACTAATCTATGACCTGATCATCTTCCATGATTCCTTATATGGTTAGATTGTCTAAATGCTCATCCCAGTGCAGTCAAAACTGACAACTTTTTGTTGCAGTATAAAATGTTCACAGCAGTAGAGGCTGATCTAAAAATAACCCTCCCTCCTTTTTCTCCTCCACTTGTTTTGTCAAGTGGGAGGACCTTTTTTTTTTTTTTTCAAGGTCTGAGCATGGCCTCTGAGTCGGGAGCTTGCTCAACTTGATCCGCTTTTTTCATTCCCACTGCTTGCCAATTTTCCTGACAACTGAAGCAGAATGCAGACAGAGAGAGAGAAAGAGGGTCTGGGGTTGACTCAAAAGCATGACAGTCCGTCTCTGCCCTTTGTAATGGCTGTGCTCACCCTATAAGCCCCCCAACCTCCCCCCCCTCCCTTCTGTATTCCTCCCTCAAGCCTTACCAGAACAGGGTTTATCATCTGTGATAAAGTACCCATAGTCTGGGAGGAATCAGCCCTGGATGTTTATTACATTAGGTCAGCATGTACTAATGGAGAAACTCCTACAGACCATGTCATCGCCACAGGGCAACAGGGTAGCGGATACAAAACAGTATTATTTCCTCCTCTCTCCCTCTCTCTGTTCCTTAGTTCTTTTCTTTTGCACATAGACAAAAAACACACACAGGAGAGGTCATACTCGATTAGAAAGCTCATTACAGTCTTTAGCATATACAATTTATTTGAATATATGAAAACAAATAATTGTTTATTTTGCCTTCTGCTTACAAAAAAAAGTCCAAGATGACGTCCTCAAATGTCTTGTTTTGTCCACAACTCAAAGATATTCAGTTTACTGTCACAGAGGAGAGAAACTAGAAAATATTCACATTTAAGAAGCTGAAATCAAAGAATTTTTTACTTTTGTCTTACTACTCAAACTGACTAATAGATTATCAGAATAGTTAGCGATTAATTTAAGAGTTGACAACTAATCGATTAATCTTTGCAGCTCTACTTCTAAGCTTTGATTGTTGTGTTGATTTCAGCGTTGAAAATGAAACTAATAGGGAAATACTAGAAAACAGATCTGTAGTACAATGTTTTATTTTTTTCAAAATATAGCAGCAAGCAGCAATGATGCAAGAGGTCCAAGCAGATTGAACTCAACGAGCATTTGAAAACATACCACAAGCTTGAATTGCCACATTGTTGGCATATAGGATGTTGAAAATGTTTGAAAATGACTTATTTTGATAAAAATGGACTGGCTCGTACAATTGAAACGGATTGACATACAGTATATTAAAATGTCTTCAAACAAATTAAGATCAAAATCTGTAAATTATCCTGACAAAGTGATTCAAATTTGATTTATTGCACAGCCCTACTCCAAGCCAAGCGGAAACAAAAACTTGATGGTTACATTGCCACCTTGAGTGTTTTTTTATGTGCCTGAGTAGTGGGTGAAACTTTTAACCTAGCTGCCAATTTTTGTGACTTTTGGTCTTACAATTTTTGCTGCATGAACACTTTTAGCAGATAGAAATAAGGGAAAGAAGAATAATGACAACAAAAACAGGACTCAACAGGAGATAGAGTAATCTGTCGCAGTATTTTTTTAATATGATGATATCATTTGGTGGTTATGTAGGTCATAAGTAAGCTCAATCTTCCATTCTGCTGTAGACAGGTACAAGTTTGCATTTAAAGTTGGTTTCTGAGTTTTACTCCAGTACTCTGATAATGACTTTACTTCAGCTTGCGTTGTTCAGGTGTCTGAGAAAGCATCAGCTGCCATCTCACCTGAGGCCCACAATTAGCGTCGAGCAGCTGCTAAGCTTTCTGTGCCATAACAATTCACACTCTGTGGACACATACTGTCAGCCTTGCAAGATCAGTCAAACAGAGCAATAAGCCTTTCGACTTTCCTTCCTCAGTCTCCCTTCCTGGATTTGTGAATGCATGCAAAGAGGCCATACACCCTTCCTTTATGATACAAGCCAGCTATTAAAGCAACTCATTTATATTCATTAGTGTGGCATTGTAAGGAAACTGAAACCTGAACTTCATGTTCAACTGCTTATTGACCCCGCGCAGTAAGCAGGGAGGCACTGGCCTATAGGTAACACTGGCCAGTGCAACTTCAATAGCCGTGGTGACACCATTAATGAGAGACACTAGCTGTGTGTGATGTGAATCACAGAGAGGGCTGGACCATTCTCATGCTGTTCAAGGGTGTTTTAGGGCATTTTTACACTTGTAGCTCATTTGATCTGGTCTGAATCAGTTAATGAGTTCGTAAACATGGAGCAGAGAGGAAAATCCAAGCGAAGCAAAATGCATCACTTCAAACCACGCAAGAAAGTTCACTCAGCTTATTGGTCAGATGTGTCTGAGGTGGGAGCAAAAAGTAAATACAGAAAGAAGGTTCTGGACTAGTGCATATTTTTCGTATCTCCAAAGTCAAACCAGCTCATTTAATTTAAATAATTTTCTATAGATTGTTACGCAAGTGCCGCTACTACGCTCTACCCACCAAGCTCTCCTGTGGTCTGCAGGTGTTTATCTCCAACTTCAGGGGTGGCTGGTATGACTGGGTTTGCGCGTTACGGCGAGCTTGACCCCAGTATATTTTTGTGAAAGAACATTGCAAGCTGCTACAGTTTGTATTGTCTGCCCCATCGCCATTTAAGTCACACTTGCAGAGTACACCTGGTAGTTCCGATCGACGTCAAGATTCCACACTTTATTGCCATGCAACTGATTATGTTCTTACCAGATGAACAGTACCAAAAGCATACTTTCAATTCAATTCAATTTTATTTATAGTATCAAATCATAACAGAGTTATCTCGAGACACTTTACAGATAGAGTAGGTCTAGACCACACTCTATAATTTACAAAGCCCCAACAGTAATTCCTTCAAGAGCAAGCATTAGCAGTGGCTATTGCGACAGTGGCAAGGAAAAACTCCCTTTTAGGAAGAAACCTCGGCAGACCCAGACTCTTGGTAGGCGGTGTCTGACGGGGCTGGTTGGGGGTGTGATGGCGATAATAGTCACATTAAAGATAGTGGAACAGTGATTTTGAAGGTAGTCGTTGTAGTTCATGTCACAGCAGGACGTTGCGGGATGAAACGTGGCACTGCAGAGCATGGGTGGGTGCAGCAGACGCAGCAGGACGCGGCCGGGCGTTTGAAGGAAGAAGAAACATAAGGAGTAAACTCCCCAGAGCTAGGTTAGTAACAAGCAGTTCTGGGACAGGATGCATATAAAAGGAAACAAATGAAAACATTGATGAGAGGCTTTACTGGCCCGCCTCCCTCTACTCTCACTTTATTATTGAATATATCATCAATAAATCTGATGACTACGAAGAGAAGCAGGTGGGCCGGGTTAGGCGGACGCTGCAACTCACTTCTTAACTATAAGCTTTATCAAAGAGGAGAGTTTTCAGTTTACTCTTAAATGAGGTGACGGTGTCTGCCCCCCGAACCCAGACTGGGAGCTGGTTCCACAGGAGAGGAGCCTGGTAGCTGAAGGCTCTGGCTCCCAGTCTACTTTTAGAGACTCTAGGAACCACCAGTAACTCTGCATTCTGGGAGTGCAGTGCTCTAGTGGGACAATAAGGTACTAGGAGCTGTTCTAGATAGGATGGTGCTTGACCATTTAGGGCTTTGTAGGTCAGGAGAAGGACTTTAAAGTCAATCCTGAATTTCACAGGAAGCCAATGCAGAGTAGCTAAAACAGGAGAAATATGATCTCTTTTCTTAGTTCTCGTCAGAACACGTGCTGCAGCATTCTGGATCAGCTGGAAAGTCTTAAGGGACTTATTTGAGCAACATGACAGTAGGGAATTACAATAGTCCAGCCTGGAAGTAACGAATGCATGGACTAGTTTTTCAGCATCGTTTTGAGACAGGATATTCCTAATTTTGGCAATGTTACGAAGATGAAAAAAGGCTGTTCTCGATGATTGTTTTAGATGGGCGTTAAAGGATATATCCTGATCAAAAATAACTCCTAGATTTCTGACAGTAGTGCTGGAGGCCAGGACAACACCATCCAGAGTAGCTATATCTTTAGATAATGAAGTTCGGAGGTGTTTAGGGCCCAGCACAATAACTTCAGTTTTGTTACAGTTTAACATCAGAAAATTATAGGTCATCCAGGATTTTATATCTTTAATACATGCTTGAAGTTTTGCTAACGGACTTGTTTTGTCTGGTTTAATTGATAAGTATAATTGGGTGTCGTCCGCATAGCAGTGATAGTTAATTGAGTGTTTCCTAATGATATTACCAAGAAGAAGCATATATAAGGAGAATAAAATTGGTCCAAGCACTGAGCCTTGTGGAACGCCATGTTTAACTTTCGCGTACTTAGAGGATTTATCATTAACATTAACAAATTGAGATCGATCAGAGAAATAAGACTTAAACCAGTTTAGTGCAATTCCTTTAATTCCGACTAAGTGTTCTAATCTGTGTCAAAAGCAGCACTAAGATCTAGTAAAACAAGTATGGAGACAAGTCCTTTGTCTGCAGCAGTTAGAACGTTGTTAGTAATTTTCACCAGTGCCGTCTCTGTGCTATGATTCTTTCTAAATCCTGATTGAAAGTCTTCAAATAAGCTGTTTCTATGGAGAAAATCACATAACTAATTAACAACTACTTTCTCAAGGATCTTGGAGAGAAAGGGAAGGTTAGATATAGGTCTATAGTTTGCTAAGACCTCAGGATCGAGGGTGGGTTTTTTCAGAAGAGGTTTTATCACAGCTACTTTAAATGACTGCGGTACATGACCTGTTAATAGAGACATATTGATCATATCTAGTAGAGAGGTGTTAACCACGGGTAATGCTTCTTTGAGTAGCCTCGTTGGGATGGGGTCTAAGAGACAGGTAGATGGCTTTGCTGAAGATACCTTTACCATTAGTTGTTGAAGGTCTATAGGATAAAAACAGTCTAAGTATATGTCAGGTCTAGTCGTTCTTTCTAGAAGTCCTGCGTTGAAAGGTGAACCATTAGAAGTTGAGGGCAAAAGGTGATGAATTTTATCTCTAATTGCTATAATTTTATGATTAAAGAAGCTCATGAAGTCATCACTACTCAGAGCTAGAGGAATAGATGGCTCAGTAGAGCTGTGACTATTTGTCAGCCTGGCTACAGTGCTGAAAAGAAACCTTGGGTTGTTCTTGTTTTCTTCTATTAATGATGAGTAATAGTCTGATCTGGCATGTCTGAGGGCCGTCCTATAGGTTTTCAGACTGTCTTGCCAGTCCAAACGAGACTCTTCCATTTTGGTGGAGCGCCATTTGCTTTCAAGTTTTTGCGAGTTTTGCTTTAATTTACGAATTTTGGGAGTTATACCAAGGTGCTAGTTTCCTTTGCTTCATCTTCTTCTTTTTGAGTGGAGCAACAGAGTCTAAAGTAGTTCGTAGGCAGGCCGTAATACCATCTACACAATTGTCGATTTGAGAGGGACAAAAGTTTACATAAAGGTCCTCTGTTGTATTAAAACAAGGTAATGAGTTTAGTGCTGTTGGAATGTCTTCCTTAAATTTAGCTATAGCACTGTCAGATAGGCATCTAGTATAGTAGCTTTTATCTAATTTCGTATAATTGGGTATTAAGAATTCGAAAGTAATTAAGAAGTGGTCTGATAATAAAAGATTTTGCGGGAATACTAATACATCTTCAATTTTGATACCATATGCCAGCACGAGGTCGAGGATGTGGTTAAAACAGTGCGTGGCCTCATGCACACTCTGACTGAAGCCAATAGAATCTAGTAGTGAGTTGAAAGCAGTAGTAAGGCTATTGCTGTCAGCGTCCACATGGATATTAAAATCACCTATAATAAGTACTAAGTTCTTGAGTACTTGAGTTCTTTCAATTTGATCTTAGCCACACCCGTGTGATTGCTGTGTTCACACCTGCCCAATGAACCGCACCTAGGGGGTAAACGCTCGAGGGTTTGATTAAACCAAACTAAACAAGTCAGGTGTGAAGACGTTCTTAATGATTCTTAGTGAAAGCCAGAGAAGGTATGGACAGATGGTTTCTCCTGAGGCTTTCCCTCTTAAAGTGATGGTTGGGAGTAATTTCACCCTAGGGTCCTTTGCACCACGACCTCGAGCCAGACAACCCCACAGAAGCTTTTTTCATCTGGGTCGAATATTGGGCGAGTTAGCGTTATCAGCTGAATAGCGTAGTGCAGGCGCTAATGGATCCAAGAGTGTATCTTGTACATTACCCCACTAATAATGCCCGAAATGATACCAAACTTCTACACTAGTACAAATAGGTTATGTACTCATAAAACGATGGATTGGAAATTTTGTAAGTACACCAGGAGTTTATTTAAATAACACTTGCCTGCTGGCTTCTGCTCTCTGCTGCTACTGCTGTAGGCTGGGTTATATTGTGCGTGACACAGTGGCTTGGCCCTCTGTAGATGGCGCGTGCCCTACGAGCATGCACAGAGACGTTTATGCTCAATGCGTTGTTCGTTGCAGTATTCTCCGAAAAACACCAGGGGGTGTACAAACTTAGTCATTGGTACTTAACAAAATAATCTGTGAATAAGCAAGAAGTAGTAGAGAAAAAGAAGAGAGTGGAAGTAAAAGAAAGCAGGCTGACTGGCAACAGTAGTAAACACGTCTATGTTAAACACCGACGTACCGCCAAACATTACATTTACGTCTACCTTAAATTATCTGTTCCACTCTAATACCACCAAAATCGTCATCCTTGCACAGAATGTCAGCTATTGTATGGAAGGTAGATAAATGCTCCCCTTGCTGAATTCAGCTTTAGCCTTTATAATATTTGACGTTCTTCTGACAAAATGTATTTAAAAAGCAGACCGGGTGAGTTGACGCATGTTCTATCCAATCCTGTGGCCCAGCTGTCACCAGGGTCACTGCTGCTCGGGGTTAGGGTTTTTCCTTATTCTCAGTCAATTTTGCCCTACTTAAAGCTAGTCTATAATTCAATTCATACATTGTTATATTATCAATTTGTATGGTTTAAAGGCACATTTATCGTGGTTTGAGATGTTTCTTTGAGAATTGTTAATCGGCTTAACAGCCAGTGCACTGAAAGTGACACTTTTCAAACCATGTTTGTATTCTCCTGGATCAAAATAAGCTGCATGAGAACTAATATCATGCTTTGCTAGCTGGTTTGTCTTTCTTTTCATTTTGTTGTTGTTGCAGTGGCTGATTGAAATAAACAGCAGGCTTCCACACAACCATCCACAACCATTGAAGCTCAACAATTCAAACATTGTTTTAATAAACTGCTGTCACCGGAGAAGGTGAAAAGCATAACACTATGGATTCAAGCTTTAAATGGAACATTCTGCTTTATTAAGCACTCACATGCATGTTCGGTCACAACTCATACATATGTGTGAATACCCCTGACACACTCTGAATCACACACACACACACACACACACACACACACACACACACACACACACACATCATAACTTTAAGTGCCACTGTCTTAGCTGAGATCTCTGAGCAGGATGTACAGGTGCAGGAGCATTTTGTGCATGTGCTGTAAAATCACACAGGAGGTGTTACTGTGTGAATCAATGTTCACATAAATAAAGGTGTGGAAGTGCGTTCAAAGCAGAGCAGACAAAGGAACACCAAATGTGTTATGTACTGTATCTGCCAGTGAAAAATCCTTCCTGGATTACCAGCCTCAGCGCCTCTCTTCTACTGCTTCTGTGAAAATGTTGTTTGTCTTTCGAGGGAGCGAAGGTGCATATCTGCACAGAAAGAGAAACCTGTTGCTACTGTACCAAAACAAAATAATAATAAATAATCTCACCAGCAGAGGCAGTGGAGCAGAGACAACAGCCGCAGGGCCCAGCGACTACTGCACTCTGCCTAATCAAGCAGCCTTTTGAAAAGGTTGTCACTTTTATCCCGGCAAAAAGAGGGGAGGTGAGAGTGGGGTTTCACGTGGCAAACGAAACAAACAGAAGACAAAAGGAGAGTAACATTTCTTACTTAAAATTTTTGTTTTCATTTGGACTCCCACTTTGGTACTAGGTGCTTTTCTCCATTTCGTTTTTCTCTCAGTGTAGGCGGGAATCTCAGCTGATCACCACAGTGATGTCACATGTAACTGCAGTGACATATCATCTTCATCACTCACTGAATTCTTCTATCAGCAACCACACAGAGGCACATCTGCACTTTGTCAATTGTAAAACTATAGTGTACAAAGTGTACGCCGTAGTGTACAGCATAGTTTTGCAGGCTGCCATTGTTTTAAATCTGGGTTGAGAAAACCCCCAAATTGCGGTCGCTATTTACAGTAGCTTGGGTATTTGAAAATGAGGGGTTTGTGTGCAGTATGTTCTGTGTCACACAAGATACAATTCTCTCTGACCAATCAGTGCTCTCTTTAGTGTTTTAACCCCAACTTCTAGTACTGGCTCAGCTTGCTTGGTACCCAAAAAAAAAAAAAAAAAAAAAATAAAAATGAAAAGAGTGAGTTGAGTACTGTACCAAACACAGGAAATGTGTCATAAGTGATTCCATTTGGACAGAGCACAACACTTCCCTTTGGTTTAAAAAACGAATATCTTTTGCTACGTTGACACCTCACATTCACACTGCTCTGGCGTTTCAGAGCCCCTAAATTGAAGAAATTTGGTTTGCTCTCTGCGGGGTTGTGTTGCAGTCTCAACCGGCGCAAACGGAGACCTTTGGCAACATGTTTTGCTGCCTGATAAGGTCTTATCGTTCATGACGTCGCTCCTACGGTGTTGTGACCCTTTTGGAGTTCTGCGTCGGGGTTGCTTTGCCATCGTGGTGCATACGCCGCCAAAACGCTAGGGGGCGTCACCTGTGTCTGTGTCGCTCACCACCGAAATGGTACTCAGAATGGCAAACCCCATAGATTGTTGTGCTAAAATATTAATCTTATTTGTTTGGCCTTTTCTTACTTAGATTTTGTAAAAAGTATTGAAAAACAGACACAGTTACTGTAACCAGAAAATAAGTCTGAGGTTATTTGCAAGCTGTCTGCCAGCCAGTTTATGTTATGTTAGCAAGCAAACTTTAGCACAACTGCCCACAAAGTACTGCTTGCTGGTGAAGTGCTAATTTCAAAATGTTACTGACATATAGACACTTAACAAACGGATAACCCCGTCATTGTAACCAAAATATGTTTGAGTTTATTTGCAAAGCTTATGTCAGTGAACTAGCATGTTGCCACTCCCCACAGTAGGCTGCTTGAAACACTGACTATCAACACACAGGACAAGTTGACCAATCACAATCCTTGCAGTCTGCCTCGCCTCAACGTAAAGTTAAAATTTTTTGGAGGTGCATGTCGAGCTACGGCAGAGGGCTCTGAGAGGGGTTCGCAGCGATACAGAGGGGTCTGCGGGGGTACGCCGCCGATTCGACGCAGAAGCATAAATCAGCCGTAAGTATCTCAGTTAGGATGGACTGTATAGAACCTATGTGGTGAGAAATCAGCAGCAAGTACTGTGTGAAAATTCAAAAGCAAACTTGGGTGGCCAATTATCCTCTAAAATCTGACATGCCTTTTAACAATAGCTTGTAATTATTATCTTTTAAATCAAAGCAGAACTCTAAATGATCATAGTCAGACATTCCTTTCTTTGCAGTATCTTCTCTGTATACATGAGAAAATGATTAACATTTCAACCAGACAGCACAAATATTCATGTCCAGCTTAAGAAAACATGTTACTATTACCTTGTCTCCAAAACATCCCACATTGTTAGGATATTATGCATTATTAATGGGGGCTGATTACCAAACCTGTACACTTGAGTTCATTTTCACTACTTGAAGAGAACTTGTTTCTCATCCTCCAGGCTGCCTAATAATCCAGTCCAAATTAATACATTCCTGTTAAACATTATGCTGTAAAATATTTTGTTAGACCTTCATAGAGTGTGGTCTAGACCTACTCTATCTGTAAAGTGTCTCGAGATAACTCTGTTATGATTTGATATTATAAATAAAATTGAATTGAATTGAATTCATTCATGCAAACAATTTATTCTGTCAGTGTTTTTGACCTTCTACTCTTCTTTTTTTCTCTATCCAGTTAAGGGCCTCACACCTGTAATTACTGGTCTTAACTGCCAGTGCATTTCAATGATTGAAATCAAACTCAAGGTTCAAGGTTAAGAATTTATAAAAGAAATAATTACGACATAACCGTTCCATGAGTGTTCCTCTTGATTTGATTAAAACCGAGGAAATTTGTGGAAAGTAAACAATTTTAACCAATCTGATAAGAGTAGACATGCTGTCAAAGGGTTTGACCGAATTTGATCAATATGTGCTTTATGGCATATCTGTTCTACATTACGATTGCATGTGTTTTGACATAGGTTTTCTGTCCAACATACAGTATAAAATAGCAGCCTAACTAACAACCTCTGTCCTTTTCTACTGGGTTATGCCAGTGTTTCTGTATATGGAGAATATTTAGGACACAGTACCTCAAACCATATGTTCCTTCATTTTAAAGGCAATCATTGTAAATTTTGAATCAAAATGTAAGTCCCCTCTTTATAACATTAGTAACCCAAGTCTCGCATCATAACATAAACCATCAGCTCTATGTTAAGTTTTAAAAAGAGAGCAGGCAGCATGCAACATTTTAGAAGAGAATAACGCCGCTGACCCAAAACACAAGGCTAATCTACTCCACATTGTACCCATTGGCTTATTGCTCATTGCTAAATAATTTACTGAAGAGATGCTATATTATAAGGGACCGTTCGGTATTTATAGAATGGACCACCGGAGCAAAATAGGGGAGGGTCATGGCTTTTTATTCTTTCTTTGGATTTGTTTTAGTCTAGGTGCGAGGGTCACCCAACTTTTGTATTCATGAAAACCGCAACATTTCAAAGTGGCTTGTTTGGTGCATATTTATCCATGTAGCTCCATGTAGCTCTCTCAGTCTCGGTCCCTATCACTAGCAGATGGGTCCCTCCTTGTTTAGTCAACCAGACAATTTGAGCTGTAGCTTTATAGACCGTGGGATTTCCCAAACTCAGACCCAGTTTACATGTACATGGTTATTTTTACAAACGGAGACATTTCCCTTCGTTTGTACCCTTCGTTTACATGCAAACGGAGAATTCGCCTCTATAACCGAGTCTTTCTAAAAACTCTGGCCAGAGTGGAGATTTTTGAAATCTTCGTTTGCATGTGTGCATGTAAACTGAGACAAACGGAGGTTTAGGCAGCCGAGAGAGAGAAAGAGGAAGTGATTCATTGCTGTTGTTGCTATTTTCGAGATTCTGATTGGCTAACGTCGGCTTGAGCTTCTCGTTACACTGCCACCTACAGGTTTGGCATGCTCTTGACTGCATTGACGGCATATATACACGGGTACATATAAACAAACACTTTTCTGAAAACTGACAGCTGTGCACAATGTTATTTTTGAAAACGGAGAGGTTGAAATGTCTGTTTATGAAAATAGCTGGCCACGTGTAAACGTAGCATGAATAAATCCCGCTCGCACATACAAACACAAAACTGCTTTGCTAGCTCCATTGTGTTGTAACTAACACATCTGCTGAAAACATAATTTTATTCATTAGCATGATTGCCGTACTGTTTAGTTCAAAAACATCCATAACACCATACGAAAACATAGCGTACAATACGCAAGCTTATATTTTGAAAAGTCAAAGCTCGCGGATAGCATCAAGCCAGGAGGGCATGAGACAGGAGGTCTCCAGGCTGCAGCCATACCCGACTCAAATATCCTTTCAGTCCCGGTGATTATTTGTGAAATTGTGCAAACGACAGCCTTTTCAAGGCATTTGAGAAGGAAGGAGTGGTAGCATGCAAGCTCCCAAATTGATGCTGAGAAATGGAGTTTTGGATAATGTTCAGCTTCAGCAGCAATTACTTTTGCTAAAATATGTGTTGAAGTTCTTATTACCCATTGTGCTTTGCTGAATGGTCTCAATGTTTGATTGTTTTATTTCATGTAAATACTAGTTTACTAAAGGAGTAACTTAGTTTTGAAGTAATGCAGTAATGCAGGAAGTGTGCATTTAGTTTCCATGCTTATTGTGTTTCCACAACGTTAGTGAGTAAATCTACTCAAATGGCCACCATAACAGAGGAGTGTGATGCATAAGATGATAATGTAGAGGTTAAGTCATGAATGTCATGGCTGTAAAACAAACAAACATCTCTGGGGCTGCATCTATCGATTATTTTAGTAATCAAGTATTCTACCAATTATTCCACCAATTAATTGATTAATCGGATAAGAAATACTTAGTAAGAAATATATATACAAAAAGCAAAAAAAATGTATTGCCAAATTCCAAGACCCTTAAAAAAATTTTTTTGGTGGCCCAAATGTTAATATTTTTCTCCCCCTTCCCTTATTGCCTCTGGCTCTTTGCACTGGATATGCAAAAGAGCTGTTCACTAACCAGAGGGTAAATCTGATGGTACAAAGCTTACAGAGCTATTAACTACGCTGTTCTGGGGGACACGTTTTCAGAAGCCTAATACACAGTGAGGAGAAAGAATAAAGGAGTTGGTTGAGTCATGAATATGCATTGTGGAAGTAGCCTACGTGCTAACGCTGCTGCAGTGATGGCTCAACCAGCTCCTTCTTGTCGGTTATTGGCTGGAAGACTGTTTGTTATGGTTCGTGGGGCAGGTTGGTTTGTTTTTGTTGCCGTTTGTCTTCAGAGACCGTGTTTTTTTTACAGTGTGTTCAGGGGACAGCCAGCTAGCGGATAGTGAGGAGATGTTTACTGTATGTGGTGAAAAATGTTGTAGCCTAAAAAACGCATGACATCCCTTAGAGCACCTTTAATTACATTGATTTAACGAAGCTTTGAGGCAAAGAAATTTGTTTCGAGGATTTTTTGTAATCAAATTATTTGAGTTATTTGAGGAATCGTTTCAGCCTTAGGCATCTGTATATCTTTACCAAGCGCTAACCAGTACAGAAGGCATCAATAAATTGTTGGGGAGGGTCATCGTTTTTCCAAATCATTTTGGAGGGTCATCCAAAATTTATTTCTGGTGAAGGTGGAGGGTCAGGTCTATTTTGACTAAAGATCCCCAAACTCCTCCGGTGGCCCCTAAAATAAATAACGAACAGTGCCTAAGCTATGTTTTATTACCGTTTTCTCTTAGAAACAGTTTGTGATCTTAATGCCGGACGTATACCAGGTTGAGTTAAGTGATGTGTCATTGATACTGTATATTTCCATTAATTTTCCACTTGCTTTTCGCAATGTCCTTGTGCTGAATGAAAAGAAAATTACTTTAAATAACTATTAACTGTCGTCAGCAATCAGCTAGTAAGAAATCCGAAGGAAACACTTCTGTTAGAATAACAGGGACTTTGAGAGAAAGTCTGACATGTGTAAATGAGTTCGCCAAAGCGGAGGACTTAATGGAGGCCATGTTTATAGGTCCCAGCCTCTAGTCTCTGTGGTATCAATGTCTTCATCAGTACAGGGAGGCTGAAGGAGAGATCTTTCCTGCCTCTCCAGCCAAATCCTTCAATCTCCGCAAGCCTTCTAAAGCAAATTAAACAATGTTCAAATTTAGCCTCTCCTCCCTCCAGCAGGAGAAAGTTGACTTTTCATCTTTCTCATTGGTGCAAAATGTGGAGTAACAAACTTGCTGTAAAAAAAAATAAAAATAAGGTTCGTGTGAGGAGATGAAAGAAAAACTTTGGAACATCTGGCAAGCAGACGCTGGCAGGTTAAGGTAAACAGAGTGTCCTTTTATGGTAGTACTCCTACCCTCCACAGAATCAGAGGTATGATGTGGAACACCTTCAAAGGAGCGAGGGGCCAGCACATCTTGTTTCAATTTATCCTCTCACTGGCAGACATGCTCTTCGGCCATAACATACTCCCACAAAGAGGATACTAGGCATATGCTCGCACAATCGCGCATTAATAGTGAGCCATGCCTGAAAATGGGTGCATTCTCAGACACAAAAGCTTTTGTGAAAATATGCATGTCATACCAGACTTATACACACATACACATAACTCAGACATTTATATATATTCACAAACTCACATATTTTTAGTGTGACCTTCTGTGAAACCAGGGCGAGAGTAGATTAATTAGTTCACGGCCAGCCCTGAAAACTAGCCTCATGCCAGACCTGCATGTCAGCCTGTACAACATCTGGCAGCGGGCATCTGGTGCCATACATCAAACTAGCTCCTCCACATTCCACGCCCCGCACACTGAATGTTGGCCGGATCAAACTAACTTCTAAAACTAACATTTGCTTTACAGGGAGAAAAGGGGACCGTGAGGTCCAGAGGCAGAACAGGTTCTTGTACCTGTTTTTCAAAGGTCGCTGCCAGTCCAAGAAGTGGAATTGTACTTTAGGTTTGATTTTAGGGGAAATATAGTAACAGAGAAAAAGAGTCCGTAAGAATGCTTGTTCATCCATTTTTTTTATGTGTGCATGCAACCATTTCCAACCTGAGGTTCATAGCACTCATACCGCCAACTGCTTCAACCCCCCCACCCCCCCAACCCTCACCCTCACCACCCTTTGACAAAGCCTTTGATGTGACTTGCTGAAATGTCCCAAACCTACAAGCCCTCCAATTGCTTAGAAAGCTCTAATGAACAGGATAAAAACATAACCCCTAAATCAATGAGCAGGCAGCAGCAGCAACCCTGTAGCTGTCACAGTGATATCAGAGTGGGTCTGCCCTCCATACTGAAGCGGCAGACAAAAAAACTGCCTTCCCCTGTGATAATAGGTAGCAGGATTTAGGCTCTTAAACTGGGTCACTTAGTGGTGCATGTATCTGTAGAGCTTTCTAGATTTTTCCTCTCCTCTCCTCTCCTCTCCTCTTACATCCTTTGTCTCTTTTCTTCTCTCTTTCTCACTCCTCACCCTAAAGACCTTTTTTTTTTTTAAATGCTTACCCTCGAACAGAGCGCTTACGCCCCCAGTATTCATCTCTAGCCCTGCCACCCACCATCCCCCACCCATGATAACAGTAACTACATTCCTCTCCAGTGATACCACCAAGTATTAACTGCTGCTGGTTATATAGCACATTGTCGGACTGCCATGTTTTCACGGTCATAAAGCAGCATGGAAGGCCTTTTTTTTTTTTTTTTTTTTTTTAAAGAGCTGCCTATCTATCTGCTCATGTGCGGTATTTCATTATCATGTTTCTTTGAGTTCTGGCTCTCTCGTTCTGTAATGAGAGAAAGAGATTGTTACCTTTATACCCTCTCCCTCTGTGCATGGTGCCATACTCAGTGGTGGAGTATAATTGAATGATTTTGTGAGGGACCAATGAGATTAGGGATTGTGTTTATTCCTCTGTCGCTCTGGATTAGTGGTCCTTTTATATCTGCCTTGAGGAATAGCACATACAGTACAGTGCACACCCTCAACGCAAACACACACCATGTTGGGTTCACAGATAAACGTGCTGACAGCATAGCAAGATGGTAAGAATGTAACAGTGAAATGTTGAAGCTGTAAATGTGCTTAACAAACAGCCGGATGTTTCTATTTTAAAAGGAATTGCTGTGAATCTAGTCATCTTCATTTTAATGCAAAAACATACACCTGTTTTTTCTTTGTGTTATCATGCTTCTGTGTGTCTTTGTGTGTTAGCCTTCGCTCAGTCAGCGAAGCAGCTTCAGAGGAGATTGCTAGAGGGATTTTTCTCATGGTCTGTATTCCAAAAGTGGGGGTAGGCTCAGACGTTTGTGATGTAGGGAAAGCCCGCAGGCCTGCCTATCTGCTGTTATGCAGGTAAAAGGAAAGTTTGCTATTATTAACCTTGCTATGAATCCCGTCCTTCTACCAATCCACCAGTAATCCTAATAATCCAAGCTTGCGCTTCCATCCCTCTATAATAAGTGCCAGATGCTGATAGTCCTGATAAACAGCAAACCTGTGTTTTTATCCAAGAAAAATAAAGCAGAGAGGCCCACTGGAATCCACATGCTGTGATGAAAGAATGTGAAAACAGTGGTACACATAAACAGAGAAAAGCTCGCATCAATGAGAGAGACAATGCACCTCATCTGAACAGATTCATTTTGAAGTGGCACCTAGACGTGATTTTAGAGATTTTGTAGTGTTTACCAATGTTCTCGTACTTGTGAATTTCATTCACCAAAGATAATATTCTTAGTGGTACAGACCTGTTCTAGGAGCCATGTACTGAGAGTCTGCATTTCTCCACCCCCTAGGACAAATACAAGCAATATGAATATAAAAATAAAAAAAAAATACCTCAGAAATACCTCCCATGCTATTCCCATTTATAAATTGGACAAGCTACTTGAACATGTCAAAATATCATTAGAATAGAATGTAAAGGCAACAGAGTAGGGCTCCTCGATTATGGAAAAAAAAAATAATCCCAATTATTTTGGTCCATATTGAAATCTCAATTATTTAACACGATTACTTATAAACCTTTTTTTGGGGGGGAGGGGGAGGTTATTTGCAACATTTTCACTCACTATGACCACCACTACTGTCTATTACAATTACTATTACTAAACATTGTGCCAAAATATGAATAGTGTTACCTGAAACAGGTGATTTAACGTCACCGCTCATTTTACATACAGTTTGGCAACAAAAGAATATGCTGAGGGAACATTACTACGCTTTTTTTGAACGTAGGTTTTGAGCAGTATGCATCCCCATTAACCTGGACAACGTTTTAATAATGCGTCTCCTGCAGCGGGGAGTCGAAGGCAGAGGGACCGCAGCGTACGCTAACGTAAGTTTCTTGGGTCTGATAAACAGTAATTCATCAAAGTCAAAGTCATATATAACGCTATTTTCCAAGAGACTGTAGCTGTCATATTTCACTGGGTTTTTCATGGTAAATCAGCTGTCGAGGTGTGTCACACTCTGCCTGAGGAGAAAAATGCTGTACTTGTGTATATGGTTGTAAAGACTTGAGTTTATGGAGCAGACAGCTCTGCAGAGTTGTGTAATTACGACTTTATGACATGTTTTTAAATACTGAAGTAGTGGCAGCAATCGTTCCTTCAGCGGTGGACCGAGTGTATATAGCGCAAACACTAATGTGCAAAATAATCTTTTTTTTTTTTTTTTTATTGTTAGGAGCCAAAATTGTAATCAATATTCAATTTTTTTTATAATTGCACAGCCCTAACGGAGAGGCAAAAAGAAGACAGACAAATACATACAGCGATGTACTGTACATTTTTGACAGTTCAAAGGAATTGCTTGTGGGCTGCTGTATCACATGAAGTGTTACACATCCACACCCAAAGCTCTCTGGGCCTCACAGTGAGCAGTGGAGCATTGTTCAGACTGATCTCCTCAGGTCTTTTTGGGCTGCGCAGATTGCTTCCACCATTCCTCAGAGGCAGGACAGTGGTGCTGGAAGTATAAAGAGAAGAGATCATGAGCAAGGGGTTGCAACAAAATATAAGGGATTTATCGGTTCATGTAACCCACCAAGAGCCAGTGAATCATCATGCCAAGCACTATTTGATGCACAACTCCCAGTAGATGATGAAGTGCTGATAGTGCTTGAATACCAAGGCAAAGTAATTATACCACTTTTGATTGAGACATCAATGAAATATATTAGCAGGAAATAGAGGTAAATGTAATGTTGGGTACTTTTTGTTAACCTACAACCAGGTAATGCTGTGCAATTAATTAAAAATGATTCTCAGAACTAGAACTCATAGTGTTCAGTGTGCGTCTCAATATATGTTTCTAAATCGTGTTTTTGTCACTTCTGGTGGTGATTCATTTTCACTGGTAGGGTGAGACTGCCTGACGCAGTTGTTGGAATGCTTTCTTTGACTAATACTCCAGCACTATACCTTGTCTTGAAGGCATTTACAGGCATCCTTGCATGGGCACTCTTCAATGCTGTATTGTTATTCGTCAGACATGCCAGCAATAATTTGTAGCAGCTTTTATCCTTTACAAATTCAAGGTTCAACTGTGCTTTAGTAGCAATGTGGATATTATTTTAGCTGTGGAAAGTAAAACACAATATGGAGAGATTATCATTAAAAAAGAGTTTTTCACCGATGATATTTCAAAATGAGGACGACTTTGATGGTAATGATGAAGAGGGTAATAATGATGACAGCACTGATGTTGATGAAGATTAAATGGAGACAGCATAATAGTCCCGTTGCTGTCCTTATGGCAAATGTCTTTAACACAGTGCTAAGCAGTCGTCTTCAGCTGGCAATGTGTTTAGGTAGCAACTTTGTTCACCACCTCCCAGCCTATCAACACCCTTCCTTTGGAGACAGGGAAATAAGAGTGACAATACGAGGAAGAATCGATCACGGTAATGGTTTTTCCTTGTGGAGAGGGAAGCCAGGGCAGGTGACACATGCACCCCCATCATACACAGCACAGCACTCCATCACCTCTGTCAGCCTGAACTGCAGACTCCTCATCCTATCCAATCTAGTGGTCCTTTACTTTATCTCCCATACCAATCGCTTTGCTCCTGATCCTGTCCCCTCAACCAATTTTAATTCTGGAGCCTGACTTTAACAAGTCGGAGTCCTTAGCCCTTTTATCATCCCAACCGGTCAAATTAATAGCCACTACCTTTTACACGTTGAGATCAGAGGGATCGGCAAGACATGAAGGACGAAGATGTGCTTCCTGCTGCTTTAGTTTGATACATTTATGCAAACCAGCTACACCACTTGGCTTTGTTGTTTGTTTGCAGTGTCAAAAATATGAAAAATAGTTTATTTCTCTCTAGACCTAAGCTTCACATTATGTTCATTAAAACTTAAATTGGTCTCTTTTTTTCCACACAAACCTGATGCTGCTCACTCGTGCTAACAAGCTTTAATGAACTATATAAAAATGTATAAGCAGTGGTTAAATTAGGTCAAATGTGTTCCTTTCCGTCAGATAAAGAAATTAAAAAAGGCTAGATGTGCATACTTCCTGTCAAGTGTTTTGTTTTTTTCAAGACCAGACAAGAAGTGTTATGTTTAAGGGGATGACGTTGAGGATGACTTGTTCACACGGTAACTCAAAAAGCCAACACTGGTTCTTATGTCTCATCCTTCTTTTTATGTTGAAACATGGTGGCCCCTATTAGGCAGAGATGCATAAGTGCATGAGTCAGGCCCACTAAACAGCTTCTTTTTGTCTCTCTTTGTCAGTCTGCACGTCACATGGCTGAATACAGGACAGGGCAGTCTGCCAGCTCCAACTTCAAAGTCCTGATTTGTGTGTGCGTGTGCGTGCGTGTGTGTGTGTGTGTGTGTGTGTGTGTGTTTGTGTGTGTGTGTGTCTTTGTAATTGTGCATATATGCGCTTATTTCATGCCCATTTGTTATTTATTGATTGTCTCATTATTTGTCTATTTGTCTTCAGTCCATTACAGCATTATTGCCATGATTGCCCTTTGGAATAAATCATGCAGAAGGCTGCTCAGCAGTCAACCCACATACTGTACAAGGAGTAATATCTCCAATACATAATGCCTAAAATGTGATGGTTTATTAACGCAATAAAGATAATTGTTATCGGTAATTGACCAAATAGATACAACTAAATAGTTTCAAATAGATTCACAAAGACTGGAGGCATGCTAAGAATATTTCCGTAGGCAGGCGTTTGAGTGACTTTTCAATGGGAAAACAAATGAGCTCATTTGTACTTGAAAGCCTCACTCCAATATTACAAATTGCTGGATTAAAAATAGCACTTATTCATGCATTTATCCCTCATTGAGAGGCAATGTACTTTCACAAACCTTTCCCAAACAGCAAAGTGGGAAAGTGGATGAAAAGTGCTGCCTATAGTGTTATCCAGTTTAAATGATTTTGCATTTAATTTTAATAAAATGTAATCAGCCACCATATAATGGAAACAATTAGTATGACTATCATTAGCTGCTTGTATATGGTTGTAATATGAAATTTTGCATTGCAAATCATATTATGCACCATTACGTTCAGATCTTTGCCATTTGCTGAACATCATTACAGCATATTTGTCATTTTTATTTCCAAACAAAACTCTAAAGACCAAAAGTTACTCTTCACTTTATCTCTGGCAATTGTAATAGTAATCTTTGTCAGCTAAAGGCAAAAGTTTTTTGTTTTTTTTACATGAACATTTTTCCCCCACCTTTATTAATCACAAGCGAATTAAACAAGTAGCCGGCATACCTGCCTTGGGGCTCAGTAGTTCCCTACCTATCCGACAGACACACTCAACAAAGCAATCAAACATGGTCAACATTAAAGGTCCCATGACATGGTGCTCTTTAGATGCTTTTATATAGACCTTTGTGGTCCCCTAATACTGTATCTGAAGTCTCTTTCGCGAAATTCAGCCTTGGTGCAGAATTACAGCCACTAGAGCCAGTCCCACAATGAGCTTTCCTTAGGATGTGCCATTTCTGTGTCTGTAGCTATTGAGAAGGAGAAGGAGGGAGTTTGAAAGCCATGATGTCTCTCTCTCATGGATGGGCCAAATTCTCTGGATGGGGAAAGCAGAGAAAGGGGAGGTAATCTTGCTCCTTATGACCTCATAAGGAGCAAGATTCCAGATCGGCCCATCTGAGCTTTCATTTTCTCAAAGGCAGAGCAGGATACCCAGGGCTCAGTTTCCACCTATCACCATTTCTAGCCACTGGGGGACCATAGGCAGGCTGGGGGAACGCATATTAATGTTAAAAAACCTCCTAAAGTGACATTTTCATGCCATGGGACCTTTAATATTCTCTTTCAAAATCTCTTCTTCAGTATATTATGTTACGTAATTGTCTGTCTCTGTCTAATGAGAGTAATTTTTTAGGAACCCAGACAGTGTTAATATTGAGAGAAAAAAAGAGATAGCCATGTGCAGCTATTATCCCCTACACCGTATCACTTTCTCCTGTGATGTTCTGTCCTCACCTCCCTCTCCCCCCACTAATTACTGAATTCCGCCATTACACCATAACCATCCACCAGTCAACCCTCATAGTGAGGACAGGTCTGACAGAAGTCCCATGCAGCTGGGAAATGACAGTCCCTCAGCTTAAATAAAAAACATTTCTCTCTTGTTGCCTATAAATTATTAATGTGACAGCATTCCTCACTTTTTTTTTTCTTGTTTTCTCCTTTTTGGGGCATAATTAAAATCTCAGGAGCCTCCTGACTGTGCTGGGGATTAATCTCCCATGGCACATCTCCATCTGCAGCCTTGTTCGTCAGCCATCCCTCTCTGTATCAGCCCCCAGCTGTACAACTGTCTGCCCAACCCAGGCCTAGCACGCCGTATAGGGGCACACTTGGGAAAGGAGCCGGAGAAGTGAGACAGCGTAACGCGAAAAGCGACAGACAAAAGGAGGTGTGTTAAGAGCAGCAATAAATCTTAATATTTCTCATCAATTTTATTTTGCAGAGCTGATTTGAGCCTCATTTTCCTCTCAAATGGCCTTCTCCACTGAGATCTGATTGATACTAATAGCTTCTACAGCGGTTACATTTCAGGAGGGAATGAGTCGTTTTTTATTGGTGCAGACAGTTGTTAGTGTGGCACCGAGTAAGATTGTAAATTTCTCTCTTTCATCTAATGTGACTCCTGAGGGAGGTTAGGCTGAAAGCTTTTGATACACGACTGCTGTCCATCTTCACTTACACTGTGGATGTACAATACTAATGAACTGAGTAATTTCTTAAATCTGATAAGCAGAAACAGAATTTAGCCAATTTTGCCGGTGTGTTATTTGTGATACTATTTGTTTGACAAGTGGCCAAAAATAGTCATTTAAAGTAGAGGCAATTTGTCATTCTTGTAGATTCTGCTGCAGTATACATTCGTTTGATGACCATCACAATAATATTACACATGACAAAAGTCTGAAGTCTAAAATCAGCAATGCAATATGACAGCAGTCAGTCCCAGAGACCCATGGGTTTATAACTCTCCCAGGCTTTGGGTTGGAAACTGTCCCGCCAAATGAACAGCCAAGTATTTGGCTGGCTCACAGTCCAGGCGATTTAACGGGCCCTGGGTTCCAGCATGCAAGATATGGTTGATCCAATTTAGGCCATGCTCAATCAACCTAATTCTACAGGGGACACGGACGCTGGGTACTGCAGTGTATGCAAGAATGGATTGCTCAACAAAGCAGCTTTTAAAGGTCATGTTTTCGCTGCCTCCGTGCCTACAAGATCCTTATAGAGGGCACCGTTTGCAAACAGTGTATCTAAATTCATCACAAACCTCCAACTCAACAGTGATTTATGCTGTTAACCTGAGGAGCTTCAGTTTTTTTTGCTTAAAAAATGAGTGTAAAATGCAGCGTGGCCTCTCTAAGGCCCTGTTTGTAGGATCTGCACTATCAGAAGTTAAGAGGTCTCTTTAAAAATTTCACTGACATTACAAGTATCTGAAATGTGTAATTCAGTACAAACTGCAAACTCTTGTTTCACTGTTTACTCTCGCTTCTGTTTTGTTGTAGAAGCACAGCAATTACCTTCTAACACTGTAACTTGTCACAAATGTTTGCACGTGTGCACGTCAACAAGGTTTTGCCACTGCTCAATTTCCTCATCTTTCTCACGGGGAGCACGGTGTCATGCTTTTGCTTCTGCCATACAAGGAGCCAATTATATTATCAGCATGGGACCTCCGCTTGACATCGCATGTCCTGATGGTATAGTGAAATAAAAGAGGTTTCACACACGTGCTCCAACTGTGTCCTTGACTTGCTGGAATGTCTACTTTGCAATTTTCCGTAATTTGAGTGAGAGGTATATTTTCAAATATAGCATGGTGTTGAACGTTCTTCGCAGGGGATAGGGAACCCCATCTTGCATTTCAAGGGGTGACTTTTTTTACGGGAAACAGGGAATTTTACACTGCATTGTGAAACTTGCTCTTGGGTTTTCCTAAATACCAGTTTAAGCTCCACTAGGACATTTTTTTTATATTAACTTTCAAAAGAATCACGGTAATGTGAGAGGAATAGTAGTTCTGGTGATCCCACAGAAAATGAAAGGATGACTACAGTTTATTACAACATGTGTCTTATTTTCAGACTTATTGATCAATCCTATTGTTAATAATAACAATTTAGCCACTAAGTAAATTGTTGGGATTTGGAAATGTGGCAACATCGCTCAAAAGAAGTTTGGAAGTATTATTTTAAGAGAGAATGAAAATGTAAATCAAAATGATTATCCTATTGTAAACACCAATCACGGTTTACAGACCAGCTTATTGGTTCAACTTTGACATAACATACAGTATGTTGTGTTTGTTCATGCTTTTGCCTCGTCTGCAGAGGACACGCGCCCTCCCTCACAGCTCACGGTTGCCTGGCTCTGATTCGTGAAAAAAAACTAAAAGATACTGCATAAACTCCGCTACTGTGTGTTTATTTAAATATCGATACACCATGTAGGCCTAAGAGATTGCAATATAAGCCTGTATATTACTATTTAGACTATAGCATACATATGTCAAGGATGTATAAATTAAATAAACTTCAACTGGAGTCCGATTTACCACTGTTGATTGCATCAGTGATCTCTTTCCATTCCACATTCTTTCTACAGCCTTTAATAACAGTTTTCAGGCTGCCAAATAGTACACACGTTAGTGCAAATGAACCAGAGATATCAGTGTTTCAATTTCCACCTCTGAAAAGTGCCACTTCTTAGCCGGATTACGTCTCGCTGTCATAAATTGTAGGGGCGAGGCCTCAAAACCGAGAATATATTGAAGCATGATATTGAAATTACGATCATTTCCAGCCGCTGCGTTTATCAATGTACGTCCATTCTTACGCTCTGATTGGTGTGATACGAACGTTTCATGAATCACACGTGAAGCCTGTCGTAAGATGATTTCTGCGCAGGTTTCTATGTTAGGTTGATAAATGAGGGCCAATGTCTAGGAAAAAGAACCATTGTGACTCTGTGATACTGAGTGATACAACATGGAGGATAGTTCGACATGGAAATTGTCCATTGTAATCGGCAGCGATGAGGAGAATTTTATTGACTGTTGGAAGTCATCAGGTCTAACATGCAAACTTTTAAAGCAGTCAGGAATGTTTGTTGTAAATGCTCAACACGCTGCAATAAAATGTGCCAAGCAGTGCTTGATGCTGGGGTTTAAAAGAGGCATGTTATAATGAGATCTCCCACCAACAAACAGATGTGGTGAACCAGCATTCCGTGAAGTTAACATCTGTAGATAATTGGATGGTGTAGCTATTGTGGAAAACATGTTGTGGGCCCCTGTTTCTCAGTGAGAAGTCATTATCAGTGTTTATGTTAATAGCTTTTCCATACCAAACTGCATGTGTTCTTGGACTGAAGGGGGTTTGGCTGACTGTTTCTGCTTTCCACTTTTTGGTCATGCGTGCATTGCTACTCTGATTTTTCCGAAGTTTTGAATATCAAAACAAGCTTTTGTGAATTTCCAAACTTATTACTGCAGTCTAGAGAGGCTGAGGCTTCACCCAATTGGTGATTTGGCACTTGTCATCTGTGGGTTAAACTCTTGCCGTTTGCCTGCCTCTACAATTTCAAAAAAACTCATTTTCAAATAATTTACTGTAAACCTATGCCTGTGTGTGTGTGTGTTCCCAGAAAGGTTTGTACTTGATTGCAATTTCATCACATTTGATATTCACGTTCGGTCTTGTGGCAAATCCAATACATAATTTACACATTTCAGAAAATAAGCATATCCAAGAACAAGACATGGGATGGTAAATGCATCATGAATCATATAAGTATAAAGCATGCAGACAGGTTAGGCCGGTACATTTACTGCTTGACTAAATGTTAAAATAGGCAAGATGTGATCTACTGTAAGTGATTCGAACTTGGTATGATGACAGGTGCCTGATATGCCTCTAGCATCTCAGAAACCCTGTGACCACAAACACCCCTGGGAATTTCATGCACTGTGCTTCTAGGAGTTTACAGAAAAAGAGGCGTTAAAAAACATTCAGTCGGCAGCAGTCCTGCTTTGTTGTTAGAGAAGTCAGATGAGAACAAGAGCCATTTAAGCTAAATGTAGGCCGCAAGTAGACAGCAGCTTAAAGCAACAGGGATGTTCAGAGGAGTCTTGTGGAACATATACATAGAACAACATGCCAGAATAGGATCTTGCTGTATACTCACCACAATACAATTTGCAGTCTTATTATTAGATTGAATTGCTATTTTGTTTTACTTAATTCATTCTTTCCGATATTGAGTGCATGCTAGCCAATATTCTATGATATGCGACAAGCTATCGTCTTAGATTTTGAATATTGTGATATCGTAATATGACCCAAGTGTTGTCTTTTCCTGGTTTTAAATGCTGCATTACAGTTAAGTGATGTCATTTTCTGGACTTACTAGGCTGTTCTAACTTCTATTATTTGCCTTTACCCACCTAATCATTATATTCACTTTACTGATGATTATTTATCTCAAAACTGATTGTGTAAATATTTTGTCAAAGTCCAATTGTCAACTCTACAATATCTATATCGAGGTATTTGGTCAAAGATATATGATGATTTGATGTTCTTCATATTGCCCAGCCACAACCCATCAGTAACAAGTGATGTGCCTGTCCCATTGACATCATTTTTTCCATCCACACGGACAATGCTATAGCATTAGCAATTTTACAATTAAAAACAAAAATGACAATTTAAGAGATATTATTTCTGTAAGTCAATTTACAACAACCTATACAGCTGTGTGGATCCTATACATCTGTTTGTGGACATTTGTGCGACCATTTTTAATTGTCACTATTCTACAAGGTTTTAGCTTGCTAGCTAGCTATAGGAAGATAATGTCCATCAATCTTTATCTGTTTCTCGAACAGCTGTCAAAGGGTACAACACCAGACCTGTTTGAATCACTGAGCACTTCGGAGGTGTAGGCGGAGATTCAGAGGTCTGGAACCAGGCTATACTAATTGAGCATAATTTGGCAGAGTGGATCTTTTTATGGACAAATGAATTACGGTAATGTGCTATGTTATGAAAAAGCCATCCATTAAACATAGGTCCAGAACCATTACAGTGACTTTTGTTTACTCCCATGGCCTGCACTGCCCACTATCTCAGCTAGCAGAGAACCTTTCGATGTTTTCAGTACTTAAAATTGTAAAATATCAATGCCCGGAAAAATTCAGGCTGTTTTGTAGACAAAGGTGGGTACTTATAATAAGTACCAAGAATGCCATTTTAAAACAAAGCTCTTACTGATAGACATATTCCAAGCAATACTACCCATCCAAGCAACTGGCCAGTTAAATTGAAATGGGTACAGGAGTTAAGAGGAGCTTCATCACAGCCATTCTACATGAGGATATCTTATACTCTAGGCTCTAGGCTTATGTTCGATTTAATGTGATGTAGTGTTAAACGAGACAAGCCTTTAACCACATCCAGATGTGCACTTGGAAATACATAGGAGCTATTTAATGGATTCATGATCAAATAATACAATACTAACAAATAACCAAAATACTATTAAAAAAAAAACACCTAGCATTTTTACAAAGGAAATTACTAGAAGGAAATTGCTAATAAAATAAATATAATACTCAGTTGCACTTCAGTGTCACAAGTTCGTGTCACTATTCATTGGTGTGCTGCACATCAGCAACAGGCTCAAGTTGACAGGATTTGTATTGGCCAGGTTTCAAGTCAAATGTTTTACTGCTTTGACATCCTTTTCATTACTTTTTGAGTAGAGGTGATATTGAGTTGGCTTGGCAGGTTCAGACACACTGCAAGATAACACATTGATCATGAATTAATAAGGTCACTACTAATCAAAAAGTCCTATGCTTAAGTCTGAGTGTATTAGCAGCATCAGACAACATGTGTTCAGAATCAGAAGTGTTAGTGAAGGCTCCTGACGTAGGAACAGATACCAGAGAGACAGCAGGTCAAAGGTTAAGTAGGAGAATAACCAGATATGTCCTGATACATTGTAATTGATTACATTCTCTAATTATTGTAAATCATTCTGTGGGGGTTCAGAAGCACACATTCTCATCTGCATCTATCTACATAGATATTCATAGATTTATAGAGATTTATAATTAGATATTCATTATAATATAGTAAAAGTCTGCCTGGTGCTTTGAAAAAAATGACATTAAGACACCACTGTGTTTTCATTAACAATGAATGAATTATGTTTCCACCTGCAGTGACACTCATGAAACTCCCTATTTTCTAATCAGGCAAACTGTTTATCCATCTCAGCATAACTGATATTGATTGAAGTAGCTGAAGAAGTGTTTTGTACAGACAATGGAGTGCTATGGCATATAATTATCTCACACTGTATTGTGCTGATAAGAGGGGGGGGGAAAATGCCATATCTAAAAATGTTAATCTGGGTATTAGACAAGAGGGAAGATGCTAGTTTTCATGCATGTGTGGGAATTAGTTTTCAAATGCTTTCATCAGAGCCCTTGGATTGCAATAACTTCTATGGGAGAAAAAGTTTAGCAAGGCGTTCTCTTTGTTTTAAAAACAAATGACTGGGCAGTGTTTTTGCTGTAACTGCAAAGTGGCTGAAAATTGGTCAGACTGCAAATGGAGAGAGCAGCTTTTTTTTTTTTATATAGACAAGCCTCGGTGATTGCTATCATTGTAATATCTGAGGAAATGTGGCTGTTATCTGTGACAGTTTTTAAGCTAAAGGCATAATTTAATGGTCAAATGAAACTGGAAGCACTAATCCACAGATTTATAATTTTTCCAAACAAAGCCATAACGCAGCTTTTGTTCTATCACCGTTCACCATTTTACAGTGATTTAAAGAATCTGAACCAGGCAACACAAAGTGCTTTTCCTAAGAAAGAAATGAAACACTGACTAACCAAGTACAGGCAGGTGCTCACCATGCAGGGACTTAATTCAATTCCACTAATTTAATTCCTTCTCAATGCAGTTTTTGTGTGTAAACTCATGGAAATATATATGAATATGCATCTTTGTATTTTCACATGTAAATGTTGATAGGCATTCTCCACTAAAGACATTTTTGACATGTCACAGTATCGCATAGGTGTAAATAATAAAGGTAATGATGGCTAAATTCTATTTAGCTGCTGGTTCACTCTCACACTGTCGTGAGTTACGGAGTCATTGTTAATGTTATGAGTAACACTTCTGTTTTTTTCTACTATAAGAAGTCAAAACTCAGCTGTGAAAAAAGGCCTAGTTTTTGCATGTTTTCGTATTCAACAAATATCAAATGTATACTTGGGGGCTGTTGCACAAAAGCAGAATTTTAAAATCCAGGATAACCAATAAAGCGAGGCTTGACCTATAGTCTAATCTGTGCAGTCTGGCTCGGTGTGTTTCACGAAGGCCAAGCCAGGCTGAGGAGGAGCGACTAGGTCGAGCCAGGCTGAAGTAATTTGGATAGATGCGCGTACACGGCTTTTCTTAACTTATCTGTTACAGATTTACTGACGCTAAAATAGAGAATATATATAAAAAAAGAAACTGCTGTAATGAAACAGCGAGAGGAAGCATGGCAGACGATCGCAAACTGACTGAATGCGTAAGTAGCCTAAATATATACATTTACTGACCACTGCTCTGAATTGAAACCGTCATAATCATACTATTCAAGGATTAGGTTATTAATCATTTGCACAAATAGCTCTCCCAACTTTTTTCTTTTTTGTGCGTCATTTAATTCAGTAAGCCACTGCACAAGCAAATACTGTACCAGCCTACCTGGCCAGGAGTCCACCTACTCACCCAGCAGTGAAGCTTTGACCCTTGACTCCCTCTCTGGACTGCACCGTGGGCCCCTCTTGGACTTGTTAACAGCCTTCCCATTTCTCTGGGCTGGGCAGCAGTGATTTATTCTCTGTCTTGCACTACAAGGAGCACCACAGGGTTGAAAGATGATTGTCCTCCTGAGCAGGGGAGTAAACCGTGGCATGATGTTGTCAGGAACCCCAGCTGGAGCCCAGAGCAAACTCTATCACAGACACAAAGGAGAGAGATGACCTTTAATCAAAGCAAAGCTATACATATTGCACCTGTCTTATGAAACCCTTTTTACTCAATTCTGGTGATTTTTAGTTTGTGATTTTACTTTTTATTATTGTTTGTTCCTTTGTGGACATTATGCAACTAGTGGGGACATTCCATTTAATCCTAACATTGTGAATCGTAAACAATAATTCACATACAAATAATCTCTAACAGTAATTATATTTACTGGCAAGGCAACTTTATTCATACAGCACATTTCACATAAATTATAGTAAGGATTTAAAGAATTTCAGGGAAATTAAAGAATACAAATAGACAAAAATAATGCATAAGGAATTAAAGCCATGTTTCAGTTTACATGGACACAATCTGACAATCAACAAACTCCCATCAAATTCTAATAATCTCAACTAGAACTGAAGCCCTGCTTGTGACCCCTACAGGCTGCAATGTCCATTAGACCTCATAGTGTTGTGTACCAAAGATAATGGGACATCCTGTGTACACAGTTGTTGTTTTGGCCTGAGGGATTCTGGGAAAAGTTATGGAGGGTTTCTCTTGGTAGATGCTAGATCGGATCTGCTAGATGTGTCTACCTCACAGGACGTACCTCGTGGCTTATTCTGCCTCTGATTGGCTTACCCTGTTATTCTTACCCTAACCGTTACCAATCCCCACTCCTCATGCCTAAACCTAACTACGTTGACATGTCTAGCAGATCTGATCTAGCATTTACCTATTCTCTTTCCTTGGTCGCAGAAAAGCTGACATTTACACAACTTACAATCAATACGTCTGTTACAGCAAACACAGGATACTCAGGAAAAATAATAATTTTCAGACAAGAAGAAGATTATACAATAAGTCATGAAGGTTGCAATATACTAAATAACAGCGTTCCAAAAATACGACTAAAGACTAGTTAAGCATGAAGAGGTATAATCTTATGCTGACTTTAACTAGAACAAGACAATTTTGTACCACCAGCAGCGCCATCGTGTCTCACTGCGGTAAGCTTCAGTGTGTATTAAATCATGTCCGCCTACACTCACCCACGCCCACCGCCCACTGATGAATCTGTCACGGCCGCTATCAATGGCGGTCTCTTTGCTATCGTGTGTGTGTGTGTGTGTGTGTGTGTGTGTGTGTGTGTGGCAATAAGCATGTATGTATCTGCATGTGAACAGTATGTAAGAAAGACAGAAAGAGCAATGAATCTTTGTTAGCATGACACGGTTAATCCTCTGAGCTATTTTGATTGCTTGAATTTAATGCCACTTTCTAAATACAGGCCATTTGATGAAATGAAATGAGCAGCGATGGACTGAGAAAAGCATGTGTTTGCCTCTAAGGTCTATCATTTTAATGTACTGTACATTGAAGACCGCGTTGGAGTGCCACAAGCCGCTGTACGCTTAGTGAAGATGTAGGGGTTGAAGTCATTATCTGCTGATGTCTCTTTGAAATGATTCTGTCCTACTGATGTATACTCAGCCCACACTATCTCCTCCACTCACCCCAACCCTCCACTTCCACCGCTTCTTTCTACCTCGTCCTTATTTGACTTAATGCTGATAAATTAGCCCGTTCTTACCCATAGCATTTCTCATTCTGAGTGACCCGGCTGGATTTACTGGTGCTTACTTCAGTTTATTTCTCCTTTTTTCTTTGTGGAATTAGTCACAAGAACAAAAAGGTTCTGGCAGTGCAATTTTAGTGAAGGTCATTCACCGTAGAACTAACATTTACTAACGTCTGCAGTCTCAAAGGTGGCACTTTTTACTCACACCTAATAAAAAAAATTCGGAGATATTTTGTGTATATTTGATGTTCGGGTTGTATTTCATTCCATGTACGCTGTGTGCTGTTTGCAGAAAAACTGAAATCTTAAAAGGGAAATACTGGAGCTGTTTATTGCATTTAGGGAGGAACACAAGAGTTTCAAATTTTTACCTAGGAGATTTAAACTCTTTAAAGTATTGCCATTGATATAAACAAACATTATTTTTCTCTGATGGGTTTTTTCTAAACAATCCTATAATTACCATAATTATATACCGTAAAAAACAAATTTGCTGAACAACTGGAGCAATATCTCCACTGCTTCACTGTTTAGTGTACGCTTGCACATTTTTCTTCAGGCACACTCTGCAACTCTTTTAGCAAGCCTCTCATTCTTATTCCCCCGGGAGAGCTTTTTCGATGGCTAAATAGAAAAAAAGGAAAAGAGGAAAAAGGGGTGAGAAGGAGAGACGGAAAAAGAAAGAACTGTGTGCAAGCGTGAGAGAGGTGTCGAGCTTTACTGCTAGGGTGAGGGTGTGGGTGAGGGTGTGGGTGTGGGTGTGGGTGTGATGCTGGGATGCCATATCTGGGTCAGGCCTCCCAGCCTGGTTCGGGCATCATGTGAGATTCTCTTGGTAGTGGTCTTTAACAACAACATGGGTGAGAAGGAGATGGATTTCGAGAATATCTTGTTCCGCAGGTGTGGTGTGGTAGATAAAAGACTCCCTGGTAAGACAGCAGAGCAGAGATTCATCAGCAGCACAGTGGGTCTAAACCATTCACAGGCCAGCTGGTATCGCTCTCACAGCTCTGATGCCACAGAATTATACTTGAGATCTCACCACTTGTCCCTACCTGTGTGTCTATATTTTTTCTGACACAAAGCAGCAGTGAAAAGTATTGGCAAAAGGCAGCAGTGTACACCATTTAACCACTCCACTGAGCCATGCCCTTCTGTTACCCAGGGCCTCCAGGGTGCAGGCCTGTTGATGTACATAGTTTAATCAAACTGGCAGGACGGCCAGCGCTGACAGGGTGTGTTATCTGAGCACATTGCTGTCTGTGGCTGGCTGTCCCACTCTCTGCTTCCCTTAACATGGGAGTCAGTGATCAGCGCTACAGAGAGTGACCAATGTTTCTTGTTTTTTTGGTGCATCCATCCCAGCAAGAACACCACTCCTACGCTCCCATAGTCTGAGAGCACACTCCAGAAAGACTCTGATGGTCTTGAATTAATCGTTGATCAGTTCACAACGTTATTCATTCTGATTCATCACAATTGCTAAGTGTGGCTTTTTCTGGATATAAGACATTAGGGGTGGGAAAAAAATAAAATAATCGTATGTACTGTGATTTATTTTGCTACGATTTTAAAACTCAATTATTTTCCCTACAATTGATATTTTTTATTTTTACCAAATACCTTTATTTTATTTTTACCTAAATCTTTTCTGTATACAGTACCGCTGACGGTAAATCATATCTGTTTCCAGCAAAACAGACCAAAAGCAGAAAATGCCAAAAATACATGTTATGTACTTCTTTACAAATGACATGACATTTGCATTCTTCTTAGAAAACAATTAGTTCTTAGAATGTCTTATGATATATTGTCTCTGTATGTGTAGTAGTCAACTTTTTTTTTTGTTAAAGAAGTTAAAGAAAATCGCAATACAAATAAAATTGACACCAACGTATTGTGAAATAATCGAATCTGGACAAAAGCATATCGTCCCAGCCCTATAAGATATGTATAGTTGGTAATTATGACCACGTCTTTGGAAATGTAAACAAGAATCTTCTGTAATTATAGTTGACCTTGCCAAACATGAAGACATACAAAAGAAAATATATTAGAAAGTGTGAGAATACTTTTCTTTGCCTTTTGAATCAAGGAATGTGTGTGGGAATCTTTTATTTTATGTAGCCTTGATATAATTAGATAAGTGATTCTGCTGTCCTTCACATGTATAATACTACAAATGTGTGCTTTAAATGGAGCTACAATAAAAAAACAAATCATTAAGAATTGGCACTTTGATGATAAAAAAAATGAATAAGAACTAATGCTATTGATATTAGTAATTCTGATTTTGAAAGCGGTTTAAATGAAGATTAGTGAAAGTTCAATCGGAAAGACTTTACTGTTTATTCTTTCTTTCTCATCTCTCTCTGCCGCTCTCTCCCTCCGGCTTCTGCTCTGTGGGGGTTAACCACACAATCTCTCTTGCCACGATCTCTCTTAGCCAATCATGTCCTTGCTGTTAAACTTTAAAATGGGTGTTTCTATCTGCTGCCGCCAGTTGTCATTTCAGCACAAAATTCACCTCCAGGCTTCATCATATCATCACATCATCCAGGTCTTCAGCAACTCTCTTCACCACCACCACCACCAGTGTCTATAGACCCCAGGGGGAAATATCCTGACCAAATCACGGCATCACTACCCCTCTAAATATACTACTTCATGATAGTAGTTGAATAAAAATGGATTGTTTAGTTTAAAGAAAGTCTCTCCTGATTAAAATAGCGCCCAGAACTTGCAGGCTCTTTCCTTCTAACATGCCTCGTTCGGCCGTGAATGCCAGAACAGAGGAATTTGTATTGATATGATGCAAAAATGGGTTACACCACTTTTAGTTTTGCACTACGATAAGCTACCACAGACCTCATTGCCACAAAGAGAATAGAAAAAAGATAATAGATTGGAACCTTATTATCAACATATATTTCAATTTATAACAATGGTATCTGTGATTTGTTTCTGTATGTGCATCCGCAGCAGCCTAATTGTTATATGGGGATATTTTTGTGTGGCTCCACAGAGATGCCCTTCTTTTTGAATCACACTGATGGCAATTCTAGAACTCTATTCTTACCGCTGTGCAGTTTGGTAGTCTCTGATGAACAGTTTTCTTTGGCCAGACTATTAGTTCTGCTAGTTTGAACTTGTGTCTTCCTGTTTATATCATGAGTCACAAAGCCTGATCAATGAAACCCCTTACAGAGTGGAGCACAATCATTCCAATCAGAGTCAGAGGCTGGTATGCTGACATAGCCTCTGGATGCTGGTAAATGGGCATGAGCGTGGTCGGCCACATTGTGAGTCACTCTAATAACTTTGTAAGTGAGTAGGCAGCAGTCAGGTCATCCCAGCAGGATCTCACTTATATGGCTCTTTTATACAGCACCTTTTATCTATCTCTAGACACTGACCGAACAGAATAATTTGAAGGTTGTATTAGTGTCAACAGTACGAGATTATAAATGACCACAAATAAGGCAGGGTAGAGGTGCAGAGCGTAAACCTGAAAAAGAGAGGAAAACGTGTTGGTTTTTGCATTGGTTTGTTCATCTGAAAAGCTAGGAAAAATGTTTGAATAGAAAAGGTTGAATCAATCTTTAAGAGATGTTGTCTTGCTTTTGTCCAATAGTTTTAAAGATGATACACTGGAATCAATACAAAACTCAATGACTAAATAACAAGTGCCTCCTTATTGCAATCTCCCCCTGCTCCTCTAACTCTCGTTTTATCTCCTTATCTCGCCCACATGTACAGAAATGCACACATGCATGCATGCTTGCTCATCCCTGTTCTCCAGGACTAATTACTTTAAATTAAAAAAGCTCTCCTTTGGGGCGCTAATTTCACCCAGTGTATGATGAGCAGAAATTACGTATGTCTAATGGAATGGAATAGTTGTGCAAATTAAAGAAATGAAACACACTTTTTTTTATTATCTTGCTGCTACCTTAAATTAGATTTTAATTTGAACCACACTCACACATAATTGAGTAACGTAAGCCTTCTTTGGCACCTTATTCTAATCGCCTGTGGCTTTCTTATTTCTGCAGGTTGCCTGCTGTATCCATTATCAACTTCACTGACCGGCATTTTAAGTGAGATTCCTTGTGAGGCAGGAACATGATGTCAAGACAGCTACAGTAAGTGTCAGAGTTGAACCACTTTTTTTGTGTCCAAGCCATTCTTTTTTTAACAGAATTTCAACTAGAACTGTAAAAGAATCAGCCTTCGTGCCCTGTTGCTCTGCCTCTATCAGAACGACCTGCTGACCAGGCAGAGTTGCCTTGTATGGCAGAAATATTCCCTGCCGCTGTTGAAACAACTTGCCAACCAGGCAGAATCAACCCAGCATGGTAGAAATATGGCCATGCTTCTGCTTTATGAACCTGCCTACCAGGTAGAATCGCCCTGCCTGCCAAACGTATTGCCCTGCCTCTTTGCAAATTGACATGCTAACCAGAGCAATATCGCCTTGCCTCTGGCTAAACCATTGGCCAACCGATCTTTTGCTCTCTCCTCCTTACCGAGTAGGCAGCCTGATTTTCCACAGGCAGAGAGAGATTTCAGCCATGCAGGGTGATTCTGCCTGTTCAAATGATCGCTTTGACAAAAACAGGTTGATATTTCTGCCATGCAAAGAATTCTACCTCATTGACATGTTGTTTTGTCAGGCTTTTGACCTGGTCAGCAGGGGGAATATTCTGGCTTGCAGGACAATTTTGCCAAGTCATTTTGACTCAGGCAATTTTCCGCTTTATAATAGTATTACAACTTGATAGCAATGCTGTAGACCCGTTGTGACATGCAGCAACGCTTCCCTTGATAACTGAATGAGTCACAGTGCCACCGTGAGGTGATTAAAGGCATTTGTTATTTTAATAACTTCATGTAAAACACAACATGGGATATACCTAACAACCTACAATTCTGTATACAACATTACAAAACAGAAAAACTGTTGAATTACATACAAATAAGTTGAACTCCTAGCAAGATGGGAAATCTTGAGGAGGGGCCAACTGACACACCTGTTAAAGTGTAGGTTTGTAGTCAATCTTTCCTCTATTGTTTTGTTTGCTGTATAGGATACCTTTTATGTATGTATGTTCATCTTCCCTAGTGCTTAAAGCTTTAGTGCGTAACTTTTTTATATTAATGAACGTCCGTTACATTCAAGCCACTGACAAATGAGCTGCTACAAAGCTAATTAAGACTATCAGCTCCACAAAACTCTCTGTATTTCTCAGTATGGCTGTCAGTATGGCTATCGTCTGGCGACTCAAGTGAAGATAATTACCTCTTCTGCAGAGTAGATCATGATTTTTAATCCTCCGTGTCCTCCTTGGTTACTAGCAACTGCGTGGAGGAGGGGTGGGGGCGGTGCGCGATCACGGAAGGCTTGTATCATGTGGATGTGCCGACAGTTTGGTTGTCGTTACTTAGAAATTCCTCATGGGGGAGACTGAAACTACGCACTATAGCTTTAAGTAAAACCATGGCTCCACCCCATGCACGGCTCAGTGGTTAGCACTTCTGTCTCACAGCAAGTTGGCACTGCAGAGATTGCTCCCCAGTCCGAGCAGGGCCTTTCTGTGTGGAGTTCTCCCTGTGTTTGTGTGGGATTCCTCTGGTTACTCTGGTTTCTTCCCACCATAAAGACATGCATGCTAGGTAACTAGGAAAACAGTTGAACATTTGCCATCTGGCTAACACTGGCACATTTACAGAAATGATTAATGTGCATTGTCCGAATAAAATTAAATGTAAAAAATGTTTTTATTATTATTGTTATTACCTCGAGTCCACAGGAGGCACATGTTGGTCACCGTTTGTGACTCATACATACACAAGTAATTGGTAGTCACATAATATCTAATGCTTTTATGTAAATAACAACCACCACCATCAGTATCACAAACAAACACAAGGCTTTTATATTTTACAGTTTTTATTCTCCATTGCTCTTCCGGGGGAGGAGTGCATTAAGGCGAGGAATGTTTGCTTTGCCTCCTCCATCTGAGCCCATCTGAACATATGCCAGAGTTTCAAGAAAGAGCGAAAGAAAAGACAAGATGCAGCTGGAGTTTAAAAATAAACAGAAACTGCACTTACGGGAAGAGAGTTGGGGAGAGCTTTAGAGTCAGCTTCAAGAGACTGACCTTATGGCCCAGGGGTGACAGTAGTATTGTGTGTCAGAGAGGAAGAGAAAGAGAAAATCTCCGAAAATTGTGCTGAAGTCTGGAACAAACTTTTCAGATACAAAAGGCTACTGAAGAAATACTGTAAGATAATGAAGTAGAAGATATAATAGAATTAAATTTGGCCCACAATGTGCTGACTTCGTTTAAACACACTCTCTCCACCATTAACCACATTACAATAATTAAATTTAAATGATATTGCATTTTTCTAAAAAAAAAAAAAAGAAAAAAAATTCTGCTTCTTTGAAAAAAAACAGCATTCATTTATTCATTCGTATCCATACAAAAAAAAAAAAAAATGAAAACACTCTTATTAGGATTGTGCTGTGTGAAGGGAATTCTGGCAACTGTCAAGATATTCCTCTGATAATGTAATCCAGAGAGACAAGGCAGATATGTTGAAAGGGTTGCAGTAAGAATAGTAACTTATCACCAGCCCCAGCCCCCTGCTCTTTGACTACAGCCAAAGCTTCACAGAAGCCAGCTGACTCACTGTCCCAGCGTCCCTGTGCTCTCTACTTAACCTCTTCCAGCTAAGAAAACCTGAACTCATTCAGTACCTGGGTGTGTGTGTGTGCATGCCAATTACAGTATGTCAATACCTTGCAGTGCTGTCCGCAATTATTAAGACAGTGATGTGTCGAGGAGTACACCTCTATAATATGGGCGCCCGCTCTACCAGGTGAGCTACCAAGGTGCCTGTGATGTGTTTTTCATTGTGCTCTACTCAAGTACTGGATTTCAAATAAAACATTTGAGCAGCTTTAAGGGTGTTTGGAAGTGTTTACATCCTTAGTGGGGGACCTGTAGTCCTTTCTAACATAAGGAGTCTGTGTAAAAAATGTGTATAAGGGCTGCTCGATTTAACAAAATATGCAATATGCGATATCGTTTTTGAATATCGCAATGCTATTTGCGATAAATAAACAGATGTTAAAGTGTACTCAGTTCTGCCTTTCTTCTGCTTTCAGTATTCTGCTGAAATACAACAAATTGCTTGTTGAATTCGAAACAAAAGAAAGGAAAATATTTCCAACATTCTTTTATTGAACAAATTGAACATTGAATAGAATATAAAAGGCACCACTACAAAAAGTATGACAGTTACATTTTAAAGTGCAGTTTTCTACTGATATGTTCTTTCAACTAACACAACAAATCTCAGTGTCTTTTGCGATATGTAGCCTTACGCAAATGTGTTTATTGTGACATATCGCGATGATGAACGAAAAAAGAAAAAAAACGATATATTGTGCAGCCCTCATGTGAATGTAAACATGTTCAAATTTAAGTTGAATCTTCATTTTCACATCCTTTCAAATCCAATGTGCTGCAGTATAGAGCCAACAAAAGACCATTCTAATATTGATGGACAGCACTGTAAACATTAAGTGACAAGAGAGGAAAAAACTGATACAAACTGGCTGGTTCTAGGTATCAATGGTAATTTTACCGCTGAAAATTATGACATATGATGACATAAAAATGTTGGTGTTAGAGACCCATGAGTGGCAGTTAATGAGTAAAGTAGAGCAAGGGTTTTGTATTATGTCCTATTCACCGCTATTTGTCATTCATATTTCACAGTAAATTACATAACTGTCTGCGTCCACTATAACCTCTTCACCCCACAACAAACTACTTTGTGCGAGATAATATGCAAAGCTTAACCCTCTAAATAATTCACCATCACAGACGAATTGCTCCTGTAATAAGGGATTATACCACAGCTTACTCTACAGGATTTTCAAAGCCATAAGATGAAATGGCACAAATTTCTTTAAAAAGAACTATTATAGTGTAACTAGTGTAATAGAAGCATTGATAGATATTTTACTACTCTACTACCAGCAATCATCTCATTGTGATCGTGGCTTTGACGGGCAAAGATGGCCATTGAATTATTACTTTGTTTCAGTTTTATATAAGCACTTCCAAAAGGGCTTTGACAGTAATATTGGCTCTTTAAAAAAACAACTTCAGTTGCTGAAGATTATTTCTATGGCGGGCTTTAACATAAGAGTTGTATTTCTCGTTTTTTCCAACATTACCTGTTAGCCAATTAGCTCTTGCCCCCTCTGCCTGCCTGCACAATTTTTCCAGCACGTTGAGAAACAGCTGGCATCTTTAGAGACACAATGTTTGCAGAATGAATACCGATGCTACTCTGAACTAGGCGGTCAAGGGACAAAAGAAAAAATGCATTACATTTACCGATATAGCGTGGAGTGTGTTGCTGCATGGAGAATTACCTGCAATAAATGAAAGCACAGGCAGGAGAGGGGGAGAGATAAAGTGAGCGGGTAAAAATAGAGGAATGTGCCCACCGTTTGCAGATTTGTTGTGTGAAATAGTCATTATCTGGACAGCCAGGCAGGTTTAGCACAGTGTGAGGAATGCTAAGGTGTGTCCTGGTGTGTAATTAACAGATAAAACTGTTAGTTCATTAAATGCATATGCAGTGTCATGCATTCACTATGCTTGTATTGATCGCCCAGACATTTCCGCGCACCTCCCTGCTCACCGGACTTCTGACACACTACATCCATCATGCCACCTACCTCCACCATATTTATAGCATTTTAATTAGCTCTGAGCTCAAGCCAACATCATTAGCTTTTCTCTCTCTTTTTTTTCCCTCAGCAAACAGCCATGCACGGTAATAATCGTGTTCTCAGACAGAAGCAGTGGGTACTTATATCAAGGACACAGCAAGAGAGAGAGAGAGAGAGCGCAGGACAAAAGGTTGACAGTTTAAAATGACAATGAAAAATGGAAGCAGTGGAAGAAAAAACAGCATAACATGTGGAATGCAGACAGCAATGTCACCTTGGAATAATTTCAATATGATTAAATGAGTAGCTCCAGCCATTCCTCTGTGATGACAGTATCTGAAAAGAGTCAATACAAGTGAATTCCAAGTAGGTGGGTGTGAAGTTTTAGTCTCTCCAACATGCAAGACAAGACTATAAAGTTTAGCCCTTAAACATGACCAGACTTATGTAAAAACATCATTTTTGAAACAAACAATACATTTTGCCACAACTGAAATACTACAGGAATGTCTATGCAGTCCATATAAAATACCGTTTAAAGAAATATAGATAAGCACTTGCAGAAACTAGTGAGCTGGACTGTTATAAAAGAAACCACGATACTGAAGCAGGTAAACTTTATCCGGGTATCTGTTCCCTGTCTGCTATCTGCAGGGAGTGTTCTTCAACTGGAGTCACACAGGAGTTAGTCAGAAAAACAAACAATATACGACGATAAGCTCTAATCTTCCATTACTAGCGATAAGATGAAAAAGTCAAATCCACAACGCCGCATTACAATGCAGCAGCATCTCAGAGCTGTTGAGATAATGTACTCATGAGGCCTAGAGTCATAGAAATGACAGAGACTAACTGCGACGTTGAGGAGTTGAATACACGTATGCGCAGACAACAAACAATAATCAAAAACCTGAATAACTCTGTTCACAGGCGTACAAAAAACCTCCATGTAAACATAGATTCCCAAAACTGGATTTAACTCATAACCAGGATGTGTGTGTGTGAATCATTGCACAAGAATGTTTCACCAAAAGCTCTCAGCTGGGTAGAGAGGCACTTTTCAGCAGCCCACTGTATATTCATCCTGATCCTGTGAATCACGGACGTGAACCCCTGGTTTGTTTGGAGATTGCATTCACACACACACATGCACTCACGGCCCAAAACACACAGGCACACTATCACACAGTACTCACTTAAGAGTGACCTAATTAAGCCTGAGGGTAGGTGTAATTACATGCAACCTTCATCTGCCCTATTCTCTATTGTTATGGCTACTTGCTGCCTATGGACTGAGTCACTGTGTGCCTATGCTGCTGTTGCCCAGGGACTTTTCAATCCATTAGCTGGATAATCCCACAGAGACACAAACATAATTTATAAAGTTCTAAAGAGACACATGTGCAGGCTGGTGTGCTGCCTTCATTTACTATGTCATGAAATGTATATAAGATCACATTAGGTTTCTTCATCTGGTTTGATCATGGCATGTTATAAAATAATTATTCAGATGAATAATTAAGGTTGTCTTGTGTTTTTTAGATGAGCAACATACGTGTGACTACCGATATATAGAGAATGAGGTTGTGCATTTGGGCTCTTCTAATTAAATAGTGGAATGTTGTGTTCAGGTATGTAATATAAGTATAATTTTTAAAACACACTGAGGGCTGAAAGCAGCGGAGCTATGCAGGGTTTTATTTGTTTTCTGCTGGCAACAGCCGTTAACAGCCATTAGTCTCCACAATATTAATGGAAAATGTTTTACCTCATAAATATACTGTCCGCAACTGGGAATACAATGTAATGTTTTTTTTCCCCACATAACCCTCGAGCTGTTTTAATAGAAGCAGTTTCCACTGTAATGTTGATGATAAACAAGCTTTACCTTTTTGTTATGCCGGTCTGTGATCGAGATGAGAACTTTACAAAATGGTTTAGTAGATATTGTAGGCTGCTAAATTGTGTTTTCACCTGAATTAGATGTAATGTATTTCAGCCATGTTTCATTTCATTTATGTTGAGCTTTAAAGTGAACTAATGCCCACTTTGTTTTCATATTGAATTTGGTGTACATATTTTGTTGGATGCATTATCTCATTGTCTTTGACTCTATTCTGGTGTCATTCTGGTGGTTTTTTTTACTGGTGTATTTCACCAGAATTTCTGACCATGAGTAGCCGTGTATTGCTCAGGACCCAATGAAGCGCAGTGTCTAGTGTGAAGTTGTTTGGACGATCGGTTCCCCAGAAAGCTGCATCAGCAATACCACAGGTCAAGCAATCAGCCAATCCGAAACAGGCATCTTTTGAATGTCTTCCATTTGATTTAATTACGCACAAAAAAATAACATCTTATATTTACACATAATATTTTAGCTTTGAAAGTGACTTTGAGGGCAATATATGTAAAACATATAGACTCTGGATTACAGCTGGGTCTTAACAAGGTTCTGTGTCTGTACAACATGCTTCCTTTTTTAAATGTATCCTTTTAGATGTTTTTTTTTTTTTTCAATAAAATAAATTCTTCCCATGGATTCAATCATATAGCAACAATGGCTCCATTAATAATGCCTTCCATAAAAGAAGGTCTAAATCAGGGCTGTGTGATCTATGTGAGTTATGGAAGGGGTGATGGAGGTCGCTGATAAGAAATGTTATCACACTAGCTGTCATCTGTGGCAGCAATTTGCTGTGGGCCCTGTTAGTAATTAATCACAGGCGCCTGGTAATGCATTCATTTGATCTTAGAGGGATTCATCGAGCTAGACAGTGAAGCTCGAAAGGTCAGACCCCCCAGGTGTTGGTCATTCCTGTATTTGTAGGATGCAAGGGGGCTTCCTCCAGTCAATACCAGTTAATCACAATGCACATAATAAATGAGCCAGTGCCTGGATTGAATTTAAATGTGTTCCCTTTCACAATGTGCTGAAATAATTTCACAAAGGCAATGCTTTGTGTGACCGGAAATACATCACAATTAATGAGATAACACAATATGATAAATATCATATTATATCATAGCAGGAAATGCTAGAAGAACTCCTCAAAAAAGGAAAAGTCTGCTTTCCCGATTCGGTAAAAAGGCCACACAGGAGGTCCTGCATATTGTCTAGACACGTCTCGCACTATATAACATGCAACAATTCCTTCCACATCTTTGGAATCGCTGATGATGGGGCTTTGATTTGACCTCTTGGTGGAAAGGATGAAAGGTTAGAAGAAAGGAATGACTGCCAAATGTACTTGCATCGATTTATCCTCCTCCGTCATTCCTTTACCTGCCACTCACAAGAGATGGAGTGATTTCTGGGATGTTGGGGTGGCAATCGATGAGAGAAGAAGGAGAGGTTGTTTTGGTTGGTGGGGGGAGGAAAAAAAGGAACTTTGCTCTTATTTAAAGGGAAAGGCATAGCGTCAAGTATTGCATAGCAACCAGGGGAACAAGTGATCCTGCATGTAAAGCAAATAGGTCAAGGTTGCCCTTTTTGCTGAATGAGGTGTGTGTTGTGTGTTAGAAATGACACATTATGGCAACATTAGCACCAAGGCCGTGTTCAAACCAAGGTTATTATAGTTTTGCATTTTTCATTAGTTTTTATTTTTATTTCGTTTTGACTTTTGGTTTTCAAATTCAGTTTAGTTTTAATTAGTTTTTAAAGCGGTTTTGCTAGTTTAGTTTAGTTTTTATTTTTTGAAAATGCTTGGTTTTAGTTTAGTTTTTATTAGTTTTAGTCTTTTTTTCTAATATGGGTTATTTATTGGGGGCAAGATTCACAAAGGTCAGAAAAAAGTATTGTGTAATAATAACTCAACAAAAACATCATACAATTTTAGAAATATGTATTCACAATGTATTCAACAATAACACCAGTACATAAAATGTACATGTGATGATGAGCACAAATACAGTATCTCACAAAAGTGAGTACACCCCTCACATGTTTGTAAATATTTCATTATATCTTTTAATGGGACAACACTGAAGAAATTACACTGTGTACAGCTTGTATAACAGTGTTAATGTGCTGTCCTCTCAAAATAACTCAACACACAGCCATTAATGTCTAAACCGCTGGCAACAAAAGTGAGTACACCCCTATGTTAAATTAAAATAGCCCCACATCATCACATGCCCTTCACCATAGATTGGCATGGTTTTATGTCAGTTTGCCTAATAGCTGGTTTGATTTGCAGTGAGAGATGATTTTATGGAAAGTAACCCATGCCACTCTCTAGGTATGGTGAAGGTATGTGATGATGTGGGGGTATGGTGAAGGTATGTGATGATGTGGGGGTATGGTGAAGGTATGTGATGATGTGGGGCTATTTTAATTCCAAAGGCCAAGGGAACTTTATCAGGATGCATAGTATCCTGGATCCATGAAATCACTGGCCTTTAAAAATAACCATCTGCCTGCCTCTATGGGAATTAAACATAGGGGTGTACTGACTTTTGTTGCCAGCGGTTTAGACATTAATCGCTGTATGTTGAGTTATTTTGAGGGGACAGTGCATTTACACTGTTATACAAGCTGTACACTTCATACTTTATTGTAGCAAAGTGTAATTTCTTCAGTGTTGTCCCATTAAAAGATATAATGAAATATTTACTAAAATGTAAAAAACACTTTTGTGAGATACTGTATGTAAACAGTCTACACAAGACGCAGCAGTAAGTGCAAAATGTGCTAGTAACTGTGTCAGGAAAAAAACTAAATAGCCAACAGACTAAAGAAGACATAAACAGGTGTTTTGAACTTTGGTTCGAGTAAAGTGGCGAACTTGTTGAAGTCAGTCGGAAGGGGGCTTTGCGTTCTCCTTGCCCTGTCACTGCTTGTTAAGGTAAGCTAGGTTAGCCTCCTTGAGCGAGCTTCTCAAATGTACTTTCAAATTCGTGGGAATTGTCCACTGATTTTACCACCTTCCACTGCGAGGTACTTGCTTTTATCTGACACAGTCACAATCAGATAGGACTCTGCCGCTTTCTTCAGACTTTTGGTACCGCTATGATGCCAGGCGAAGGGCACGTGTTCAAGTTGACATGGAATGTCGGAATTTCTGGGTTCCCAGTCGGAACCTATTAGCCTGACGTGGTCATACTCAGATTCTAGTCAGAATGTGAACTTCCCGACCTCGAATTTTGTGGGCGGGGCTAAATTCGGCTGGCATCCAGGCTTGGAACCTATATGTCTACGGCATAGACTGAATAAAACAGTCAAAGGAAATGTCAACTCTGAAAGATATAACGTTATTTGCTCTGTGAAAGACATCGACAAAGACGAAAACTAAGGACATTTACTCGATAATTTTATTTCATTTTAGTTAGTTTTGCAAACAGACATTACAGTTTTAGTTGTTTGTTTTTATTTTTATTTCAGTTAACGACAATGTTTTTCCCCATCTAGTTTTCGTTATTTCATTCGTTTTCGTTAATGATTATAACCTTGGTTCAGACTGGCAATAGCACTGCGACAAACACACGACCCTTTTGTTCATTTCAATAAAAACGATCAATGATGAATCTGATTTAGCACAATGCAACATTTTGTGACAATGCACTGCATCGATGAATCAAATAAGTACAAGGGCACTTTTTCTGGTAGATTACTTTGTAACATGAACACTGTTTACAATGCCATCATTGAGATGGAGGATGAAATGACTAGCCTGGATTTCCTGGGTTGTATTTAATCTTCTTACCAGTACTCGTAAATACATACCACATCAATTCATGTACCTTCACAATTTTTAAAGATAGAATTTGTTGTTTCGGGTAATATGCGTATTCCCTTTCTGGCTGAGAGTTACGATGAGAAGATCAATAACACTCTCACATCTGTCCGTTAAATACAAGGCTACAGCCAGTAGCCGGTTAGCTTAACTTAGCACAAAGATGGGAAACGGGTGAAAAACGATGGCTGTTCGTTCGAAGACGGTTCGTTCGGCTGAACAAAAAAAAAGGCGGTGCCCTACCCTGCCTAAAGAATACATACACCAGGCGTTGCAAGGAGGAGCTTCTACCCTCAGACCACTATGACCCTGAATTTTGTATTGGTTATCTGATTTACTAATTCAGTTGAATCAGGTCTGATATCTATCTGATATGCGTATCACCTGGCTGCCAATTGTCTGGGAATGTAAGCCAAGTGAACCCAACGGAGCACAGCAGATTTGTGTGATGCTACTCCCTTTGAGCCAGCTGAATGAGCTATGGGGTCAACGCTTGTTTTGTTTTCCACAGTCCACATCATCATTTGCTGGTCTATTTGTGCTCTGCTCGCCGTCCACCGGCTGTGTTTTTATGTACCGAGCCTCCTGATAGGACCAAGTTGATCCAAGTCTGACAGCAAATCAATAAATTGTATTCCCTTAGCATCAGTGTTGGTGGATATAAAAAAAAATTCTTTTGAGCTAAGTCTTAGAGCATCAAAGGGATCGACATGTTGGGAGTGTCGGTGTGGTTTAACTTCTCCAGACTTTGGTATAAATAAACAACAGAATGGTCACAGGGCTTAGTAGGAGATTTGCTCCTGTGCAGCATTGGATTTTTTGCCACTGCCATGTTTATATTTATTCAAAGATAATGAAGTTGTACTCTTATGCGTGCTCTTATACATGCAGTGTGTGCATTTGTGACGTATTTTCCCCCACTTGCTGATGCAGATCCTCCGTGACTGATATACAGCTCTGATGCCATGTTATTTGCAGAAAATATGGAATAAGCACATATTTGCCCAAAAATACATCAGAAAATGGTACTTCCTTAAAAATTGTGATGTTTACGTTTAGTCCAATAATCCTTTATTTTTTTATTTTTTTATTTGAATGTTTACTCATGGCTTAAAACTTAGTAAAGTATCCTCATCAATATGCACATTTTTTGTTATGGCCATTGAGCTCAGAGAACTGAGGGGGCTGAGATTTGGTTGCACGCTTTGTAGCTACAGCTTCAACCTTTAGCTCATCTTGTTTTCACACCTACAGTGTCAAAACATTCCCTGAAGTCAAATGTGCAGCGGGCCAATTAAATTGCTCGCTAAGACTGTGCGGTTATCAGGGCATAACCCCTGTGTGAGACTGCGTTCTGTAGTCTGCCGAAGTGTCTGTCTGCAGCCTGCCAAGAAAATGGCAGTGAGGCAAAAGCAGCAGCTCAAACAGAAGGTGGTCTAATCAGTCTTATAGATCTTCACTACAGGGGTTACACACTAGGAACCAGAGTGAGCCTCCATCTTTGTGCCGGCCTAATGCTCAACAGCAGTCCCCAAAATCAACTCACAAACAGCCACCTGGAAATTGTCTCACCTCTTTGTGTGTGTATGTCGGGCACTCTGCCTCTCATCTTTATGCTCTTAATCTACCTGTTAACCCCCCCCTCCCCTCCCCCGCCTATTTCTCCTCAGCATGTCTAACCCCGTCTATCTCGATCTTTTTACTCAACTCGCACTCTGCTGATCCTTGCGTGTTCAGCTGTTAAATCCTAGCAGTTCGGCTGTTAAATTCTAGCAGTTTGTGGAACATGACAGTAAGATTTTGCAGAGGGCTGACTTTGATTACGACTACTACAGAGGAAAACACTTTGTCAGGTCCTCTTTCTTTCTGTTTCCATTCGATAAATGTAACGGGGCCACTGAGCTAAATATCGTCACACTGAGGCTCCTAGTCGGAAAAAAACTCATGTGACAACTGTTCTTTTTTCTCTGAAGGTTTTCTAGCACCAACAGCGCCCTTTTGAGATTGCAGCAGTTGTCTGTAATCATTTTGTTTGCGGCTGTTTTTTTTTTGTTGTTTTTTATACGAGTGTATTCGTTAAACAGATTATGCTGTGCAGCACTTTGACAAACAGTACTGTAGTTGCCGAAGAAATTTCAACTTCACACCAGCAAGACTAAGACAAGCTGTGAATTTCGCTCAGAACATTTTTCAAAGCATAACCACCTAACCCAGAGTGCAATCTGTATTGTAAACCTCAGCTGGAAGAACAATAATGAACAGGAGCCGTGCTTTATGATTTTTGCATGTACTATGTCTGCTGCTGGACCCTGACCTCTAGTTCATAGCCCATTAATACTTCTATTCAATAGAGACAAACACCAGGAGCTATCTCGACCAAACAACTAAACACTTTTGATGTGGTTCAGAGGTGTGGCTGTGGAGATGAATGAACTCAGTAGTGGTCAACCTCAGCCATTCATTCAATACAGTATGAGTCTGAGGCTTTTCTTTCCTAGCTGTTACTGTGGTGGACACGTAATGGTGAAGCACATGTTTGATGAATGCAGCAGCTTAGTTCCTTCTCTAATGTTACATTCTGAATAGGAGAAATAAGATGAAAGTCAAGCTTTCATCTTGTTATGTTCTTTACTTTCCTATATCTTTTTTTGCCATTAACTGGAGGGAAAAGAGGTCAACACAAAAATGGTTTCATGTAATTGTAATTTTGAAATAATTCCCCAGTACCCTCTCATTTCCCCGCCTATGCTTTTACCATGTAAAATCCCAAAAGTTCCACACTGCAGGTTTAAATTCAGGGAGACTAATGACATATTTATTTCGACAACATTTACCAGGGTCAGTCCTCTCATAAGCCTTTTGGAGATGAATTGATATCTCTGATCGATGAGATAATGATCAGATGTCAATGTGGAAAAACTCACCACAAAATCAATTTTAGAAAGCAGTTAATAGGTTAAAAATCATTGTGCTTCTCACAAAACAAATGAAAGAGAAATAGGAAATTAATGGCAAATTAATATTTAATCTGTATGTAAGGTATTCTACTGTTAATAGTCATGGATGTAACTGAATGAGTTAACTTAGCATTTATACACATATTCTTTAGACTGTTCATCACTTGAATCCTTTTGACTAATTAAGACCCAGATGTCTCACTGAGGCTTTCCGCTGCCAAACAGATTTATCTAATTAATATGTAAGCTGCACATTTCGCTTGAATGTGAAAGACATGGATGGCAACTCCAGAAAGAAGCACAATACATCAAACAAATGATGTCACAAGTCATTAAAACTCTTGCATAGAAAAATTTAAAGCACATTCTGCCAAATAGTAAGAATAGATGTTATGATTATACCATATAATGTGCATGGTAATAATAACCTTTGCAATTAAATTCTACTCTTTGTTATTGAGTGTGTGCTTTCTGTAAATTAAACACGGTTCCATTTAAATGACAAAAGCATAACATGATCCTTCTTTGATCTGTGATTTAAATTAATTGTGAATTTAAAAATATTATAATCGTTTAGAGACGGGTAAATATTGGAATCATTACAAGTGTGAGTTTTAAATGATCTATCATCACTCTTGGCAGTTTCTGCCCCATAGATTAGCGGCCTATCCTTGGGAGGTGGTGGTCAGCTTCAATCTCACTTTAGCTACAATGAGCATGGCGGTGCAATGAGAAGCCAGATCTTGTTAGATAAGTGACACCAAATATCAGTGAAGGTGACTAAAAGCATGCAATAACCGTACAGTCTGGCATATGCCACATTGGAGCACAATAAGGCTCCTGCCACAAATTGTCTCATCACTTCACTTTAACTGGGCTGTCGTGACTTCCCAGCTTAATTGAAGTGATTTCAGGTGTTTGGTTACACTTGTGACTGACAGAGGAAGTGTCTTGACTGAAATGTATATAAATATCCCCCAGCCATCTCTACAGCCTGTGTGGATAAGAGTGTAAGTGTGACACCTAGTGGCACTGACAGTAATAACATCTTGTAAAAGCTTTTTCATGCATATGGATCCTGTATGATTAGTGACACGTAAATTATTTTTTAACAATGCATAATTACAGTCAGTTTAATGAATACATCACAATAATTTGAATAAGACCTGTTGCATGCAGCCACACACATTCAGGGATTTAAATATTCACAAACCAACCTAAATTCCATATATACTTGACCTGGTTTGTGTCCCAAGACACACAATGAAGAAATTACTTTGTCATGTGCATTCATAGCAACTGAAATATCTCGCACATGGCATATAAAACTATAACTCCTGAGGCCAAAGTCAACATTGGGTTAAGAAGTTTCTGTGCACCACTTTCTTGGCAGCTGAAGGCACGACTCCATATTGAACTCAGATGGAGCCAAGTGTCCTCAGAGTCTCTGGTGGAGGGTGAAAACATTGTATCTGGAGAGATTGTTTTTCGCAGTATGCCGAAAACTAATTACAAGCAATAAATTAATTTCACGCTACTGCTTTAGAATTAATTGCATCTTTACAGAAGTGACTGGAAGTGATGGCTCAAGCAGCTCTGATAAGGGTGGACACACAAAGTGGTCTATTGAATTATGTGGCTTATCAGTGCCATTGGTTTGCATAGGGATGCACTTGATAATCCTCAAAGAAATGATCTAAAACTCTTGTTTGTTGTCGTTTTAATTGCTGCGAAGGTATTTTTGTCATGCAGCTACCATGACACACACACACACACACATAGAGAGAGAGAGACTCCCGCCATATGTTAGGACAGCTGAGCATGTTGTTTTGTGCAGTAGGCCTTTACAAAAATGTTTTTTTGCACTATCTACGTTTTGTGTGAACATAAGCCGGTGTACAGTAGTGAAAGAGTAAGGCCAAATGAGGCAATTTATGGTATAAGAATTGATACTGGCACGTCAAACTCTTTCCTCCCTGGTTCTCAGTTTGGATTTCAATGATACATTTCACACCCGTTGAATGGTACACGTCTATAAATAAACTATGTGTCAAATGAAGTTGTTCCAGTAACTCCTAGGCCTTAATGCTGTTTCATCACTGTGACCAGTTGGTTAGTAGGAGCACAACAGAGATACTCATATCCAGCATGTTAAATATCTGGCCCATGGTAACCATGGTAAATACTTTGGATGGAACTCAGAAATGGGTGTCCAAAAATTCCTAGGAATTTGAATCATTGCAGCTTTTCATTTCAGATTTCTGGAATACCAGTTATACACAAAAGCTTTTATTTCTGCCCAGGATAGTAATTAAAATGAAAAATTGGTAAAATAGGAGTAACTGAGCTGCCGTCTGTTCTTGGAGTGCCTTCTTTAGATATTTGGGTTAACTGATTATTTTTCATTATTATGAGTTAAGTGGCTTTTCAAGATTCTCCTAATTGGCCCCGGTGGAATTTTGAACAAAAACCCTTGATGTTCCCATTTCATTCCCATCCTCCCATAACTGTGAAGATATTGTTGTATTTTTAACAACATTCCAGTGTTTGATCGTAGCGCAAGACCAGTTTCATTACAAGATTTGATTTCCTTTTTTTTCCTGCTCTCCACTGTCATCTTTGATACTCATCATCACAATCACATGACAGATGGTCCTTTCTAAACCCTCTAATTATATTTCCATCTTTAGATTTGCAATTCATCACACTGATGCATGATCTGCATGCCATCTAAACAAAAATCGGTGAATTGTTTACGAACAACGATGCTTTTTTATATTATTTATAATTTAATAATCCATAATTGGCCTAAGCATAACAACAACAATAACTGATGTGGGATTTAAATTTGGCTTTCAATACTTTTGTATACTGTAATATTTATTCATGGAGGTCTGTGCATAATGTAGCTAAACTTGTTATCTACAGAATTTCACCATTTTAAATGTTATCAGTGATTGATTGGAAGCAATGTTGATTTGACCCCACAGTGATTTGAGTGAGGGCCAGTTAATCATTCACCAGAGTACACACAGACACTGGGCACAATGCACCACTGTTTCTGCTCCAACATTCTGGATTATCGTTCTGCCAAAGTACAAAAGTAAAAACAGTATGAGAAGCATCTTTTTGTTGTTGACAAGTTAGTGCTAATAAAGATTATACTGTAAAATGGGGTCCAAGCTGTAAGCAAAGCCTTTAGGGCTTATAGTTGAGTTACATTACATGTCATTTAGCTGACGCTTTTATCCAAAGCGACTTACATTTGCTATATATGTCAGAGGTCGCACGCCTAGGGGTTAAGTGCCTTGCTCAGGGACACATTGGTCGATGTATCGCAGTGGGAATTGAACCAAGGCCTCCCACACCAAAGGCATGTGTCATATCCACTGCGCCATCACCACCCAGTTAACTTTAAAATAACCTGGGGCAGCCTCTAGCTCACCCAGAAAAAGTGTTTGCCCCATGTTGGCTGAGTCCTGCAGCGGCGTGGATTCGATTCCAACATGCTGCCCTTTGCTGCGTGTCATCCCCCATCTCTCTCTCCCCATTTTGTGTCTATCCAATGTCACTATGTAATAAAGGAAAAGAACCCCCCGAAAAATTGTCTTTAAAAAAAAAAAATAAATAACTTGTTCAATAACTATTTTATTTCATAAATTATATTTGAAATTCCCTTAAATTAAACCAAGCCTTCTATAAAACTACATCTGCTATAGTAGCACTACAGTAGCACACGTTCACTTAGAGACACATTCTTTAATGACCATGTAAAGTTACAACTTCAATAACTTAATGAACACATATGGGAATATCAAGATTTCATTGCAGGATCAAGGACATTTTTCTGATCCTTTTAGCTTCTTTTTTTTTTCTTCTCTTCTCGTGTCTAGTCAGTATTTTATTCAAACAGTTCTAGGGTGTATCAGTTATACTTTACTCATCACATTCCCGCCCTCGCGTTGACTTTCATGTGATTACTGGCAGTATATTGCAACAACCTCGGTGACACACAGGGCTTAAAACTGGTAAAAGTTTTAAGCATGCAATTTGAAATGAAGTATGTTCATGTAAAATATTAAAGAAGGCAGTTTTATTATTATCTTATACCATTTAGGTATTTACTTGTTTCATTTTTCTTTTAAAAAAATTGTCATCAAAACTATTAAATTAAGCAAGCAATTGCAAAAATGCAGAATTGTATCATTTACTGTGAACACAGATTATTAACATTAACCAAAATACCCAATTCTGTTACTCTTACACTCTTAGATAAAAAACCCTGCAGCCCTTCACTGTACTATAACAATCCCACAACCTTCTTATATAATGTGAAGCACGTATGGCTAATGGATGGATAGATGGGAAACCAAGCCTCTGAGTAACACACGGCACAAAGTATGTACAACTGACAGCATTCTGCATCATTTTCAGTTTTCAGTGCAAAATACCTTTACCAAAAAGCAGCAAAAGAAACTAACAACAAAAAGCGATAGCAGAGCAGTGTGCACACACTGACGCCATCTACTTGTTCTTTTTCTCATTCATGTTCAGGGGGAATACCAAGCATTCAGATCCCAGGCCCGTCTATATCCTGTACAGTGAAAAGTAATCATTATTAGGCATAAAAGAAATAAATAAAATTGTTTCTAACTGACCCTGTCAATTTATGTGCAACCCAAATTTATTTTATGACCTTGGGGAAGAAATAATACAAATTCAATAAATACACAAATAAAAAGTTTGAGGAGAACTATAATTTGTCATCAGTCGTGCATGAATACCTGCAGCAGTGTTTAACACTGAAAACACACAGCTCAGTTCAGCGTTTCCTTGCAGCTCTGCTACGGTAGCAGCTAACCTTTGACGTTACCTGCCGGTCACATCGTCTCTAAACCATAGACTGTTAATATTAATGGACAGAGCATGTGTGACGTCACCCATTGGTGTGTGGAGATCTGCTATGAGTCGTCGAGCTTGCTGTTAGCCTACGGGCGCAGCCATTCTGGTTGCAGATGTGACGATTTTAGACGAGAGGGAAGAGTGAGAGAGGAGCCACGTTACGTTACACATTTTCACTGGCAATCACATCATAGCCATGCCCTAAAACACCCCCTGCTTTATCGCCAATTTTAAAATCAACGAGACCATAATTCAAAACAAGAACATCCTTCTGTGTTGCAGAAGACGTAAAACTAGCGTTTAAGACCATAAAATCATTATGAAAATATTTAATGAGGTAATAAATCAAGTGGGTCACTTTCTCATAGACTTCTACAGAAACCGTCCAGCGACGGGCTCCGGTCAGTTTTCAATTAGCCTGTATTAGTAACAGTTAATTTTTTGTGTGTGTGTGTGTGTGTGTGTATGTATATATGTATATCTGTGTGTAACATGCTGGGACACACAAGTTGGTAGAGTACATGTAGTATAGGTTGTATCCATCGCTACTGTAAAGGAAAATAAAACAAAAAAGAAAATCCTACCTATCCCTTACTGCCAATGGGAACATTTTTTAAATAAAATAAATTCCCTACCGACCCATGACCTCAACTGACAACTAACCGGAACCAAACAATAATTTTTTTATGCCTTACTTTTGAGCATCATTGTTCATGTCTTTCTGCAGACAGCTCCTAGAGTTTTGAACTTTGGTCCGAGCGCGTTCAGGAAGTCAAGGTTATCGTTGTCACCAAAGTCGCTGCAGCATCCCACAGAGCCAGCTGCAGAGCCCGCCCCCTCAAAACCATAGGAGTGGATGAGGTCATCTGCGTACCGTCCATCCTCTGTTCCAAAATAGGCCAGCTTCTGCAAGACAGAATGGAATAGAGAGGAAGCCTGAGCGATAGGAGGGGAGATACTACACAATGTGATAATAACACAAAGCTGCTCAGGATATGACTGGAAGTCCGACATTACATAGAGAAACAATTTCTCTCACCAAGACCTGGAGAAATAATAAAATTTACAGAAGATACTATTATGGCTTAGAGATCAAGATTATATTACACGTGAGAGTTAGCTAAGCTCTTACAGAAAACCAAGTAGTTATTATATCTTAGGGAATGAAAGGTGTACACATCTGGACACATTTCATTCTGACACTTTCTCCCACTTTTGTGCTTCTTTCCACTCTTAGACACCCCCCAACTTTTTTTTTATTTTACAATAGAACAACATTACCTGGTTTATATAGCGGCCGTTTGTTCGCCAGTTGTGAAGAAAGGTTGCGTCCTGGGCAAGGTATCTGTCAAAGTTTATAGCGCTACCCATACCAAACTGACCAGACTGAGTACCAAATTGGTTATCATACTGGCCAGAATAGTACTCTTGCGTATCGGATGTGACAACACCGGACGCCCCATGCATCCCATTCCCATGTGTGCTTTGGCCTCCGATTGTGCTGAAGCTCTTGTTCCCAGACCATCCTGCATTCACTCCCTTCACTGAGCCCTTCACTGCTTGGTCAATCCCAGTAGTGGGAATAGTGATGAGGCTTGAATCCTGTAGAGAAAAACAACATTTAAAAAAAAAAGAGCAATCGAGTAACAATTATATAAATTAGGCAAAAGAGAAGAAAAAAAAAGTTAAAATATTTTGTTGTTTTTTTACAAGAGTATGAGCCTAGGCAATGCTTTAATTATTATGTCCTTACCACTTCTTCCCCTGGGGACTCGGTGTTTGATTTGAGCAGGATTCCACCACTGTCTCCTACATCTTCAAATTCTAGTTTCTCTCTCTTTGTCACACAGAAAAATGCAAGCAGTAGGCCTGCAATAACAAAAGATAGTACATTAAAAATGAATGCACAAGGAGTGCATTTTATAACAAACAGTGCTTCACATATGGTAGGTATAAGAGTGAGCATAATGGCATTATAATTTACATGCTTAAGTACACAAATTCTGCTTATTATCTACACAGCGTAGCTTACACAATTCTGCTGGCAATAGTATAGCAGTGGGGGACTCACCGAGCAGTAGGAGGAAGAGCAGAGGCAACAGCATAGCCAGTAAAGCCAGTGGCCCTAATGACACAGAGTGGTCCTTGGCCAAGCAGGCTCCATTCCTGCACTGGCAGATCCTCACTTTCGCCGTCTGTGTTTTACCAAAGCCCTGCAGATCTGTAACATCTATGGGAACATGGTATATTCCTGTGGGGAGCTCTTGGATGTGCCGCAACATAGCTGCTGTGCCTGAGGAGGAAACACATGTACAAAATTATAAAGAGTAATTTATCCAGTTTCTCCAAGAAATAGCAACACAACACTGTAAAGAACACTAGTTATTTTTTCAGGACAAATCAAAGTAAGTGTTCATTATGATAAATGAATAATAAAATAATAATAAAATGAAATACATTTTACCCGAAGATGTAATTTTGTAGGAAAATATTCACCCACTATAACAAACAAAAATTCGAACACAGCATACAAATAGGTTGCAATCACAAAGACAATAAAAATGACTTCTGTCAGGTCCATTAAGTCAAGAACACACATGACAATAAAATGATTTAGGACATTTTATTGAATAAATTGCAATTCAAGTTGATAAATTATGAATAAAATTTTTTGAGCGCAGCCATTTAGCAGCGAGGAGAGTTGACCAGCTGATGCAGATCAGTTGATGCAGCTCAGCTGGAGCAGATCAGCTGATGAGACCATGTTGTTGGCCAATAGCGTTAGCAGCGTCTTGACTACTTGGCCTGCCAGAACTGACGCCAATTTCTACACCCACTTAAACATCAGCAAACAATGTCAAAACAGTCAGAATGCAAAATCTTATTTAATGCATTGCCAATACAGAAAAAACGATGTCTACAGAATTAAGATTAGTAGTATTAGTATTGTCTATGTCATATCTTATCATACATTGTATCAGCACATATGTCGCCTAATGAGAAATTACCATACAAAAGATACAGTATGTTTGCAGCACTTTAGAAACAGTCAACATTACATAGTTTGTCCACCAGGGAGCACGTTTGTTTTTCAACTGTAAAATGTCCCACTCAGTACTACTAAGGTCAAAAATGTTTATGCTTTGCATTTATGTAAAAAATATATCGTCTAATATATATATATATATATATATATATATATATATATATATATATATATATATATATATATATATATATATATAGTTAAAATTCTAATATATTTCTAGTGCTGGAAAGTAACTACTTACATTTACAGAAGTACTGTACTTGGGTATTTTCATTGTCTGCAAATTTATTCGTCTAACTTTACTATATTTAAAAGGCAATTTTTGTAGTTTTTACTCTTTTATTATATCTATACTTTTATTTGACCGCTAACATAAAATAAGCTCTTAAAATATGATATAAAGTAAACTACCTGCATCAATGATAATGATCCAGTAGCGTAATATTTATAACGTACGGCTCATTCTGCTGCATGACATGTACTTTTACTTTTGAAACTATAAGTACATTTTACCGATGATACTTCTGTAATACATACATACATGTGATTTTGAATGCAGGACTTTAACTTGTAATTGTGTATTGTTACAGTGTGCTCTTGCTACCTACTTAAATGATCGGAAATTATCATCCACCGCATATCAAAAACATAATTATCAGTCAAGCTTTATGCCTGATTCTGGCTTGTTCACTGGCCATTGTGTTAGTAAAAAAATAACATTTTTTGGAGATCCTAAACATTTCAATGAATAACTGAAACTTTTTTTATGCTGTGAGTAGTTTGCACATTTCTTTTACAGATGTTTCAATAATGTTTGTTAATGTCTCGACTATTTTTTTGTATTTTGTTTAAAAGACATTCTTTATAAGGATGTAGATCAAATAAAGGTACAACCACCTACCATTAACTTTTGTCAAGGACCATTTGCCTTCATGACCGTGTGGCAGACTAAAGCTGAAGGGGTCAGAAAAGGGTTTCTGGTCTTTGTCTTCAGCCACAACCAGCACTGAGCCGAGCTCTCCTTCCTTCTCACACAACACAATCTCGGTGGGGGGGATCACTGGCATGTTGTCGTTGACATCCTCCACCACAATAATGACTTTTCCTGTTCCTGTTTTGGAGCCTGAAATACATTGGAATTACATTAGAAATGATTCAAGATAATTAAAAAAAGGAATGTCGACACTGAGAAAAAAAAAAAAATGAAAGAAAATTAAATTCTAACAAGCATCTGGGATGTGAGGCCAATTTTCACCATCACATCAGAGAATTGTGAGTCATCAGAAATGACTTGTCACATCACATCGTAATAACAGGTGTTCCCACGGGAGACAAAGTCAGGACATTCTGTTTGTTCAGACAGATACTGCTGAGGGTGGAGCTGGTGTTCCTGATTACTTTCCAACAATACCATCAAAAGGCACGAAGTGGTGATGTCTCTGTTAATTTGGCATGCATACTTCACGCTTTCCCATACAACAGTTCTTGGTGTCAGTTTGATGTAGATCTGCCAAACCCAACGGAAACACAGTGAGGTTATAAAACCAGTAATCGATGTGAGTCAGGAATTAATCAACAGCGCAGGGTTGAGGCATCTTCAGTCAATCAGGTTCAGCAGTATTATGGAAGTACAGGAGATGTACTTGAGCTTATGCTATTATCTGAGGAATATAAGTTAGTTTTTTTTCTGTCGTAATGGAGTCCATGGCTTATAGAAGTCATTAAAAGGAAATGTTTAGCCTTTACAAGCAACTTACTAGCATCAACAGCCTTCATGGTGATGTTGTAAAATCCATTTTGGACAAACGGTGACTCTCTGTCAATTGTGTTTGCCACTCTCAGCTCTCCATTATTTCTGTTGACAGTGATCCAGGAGGCTGGGTCTGTGAGCTTGTAATACCTGAGAGAGGGTGGAAAAAGTACTTGTGTATTCTTCAGCAGTGAAAGTCTGCCCTCCAGTGTTTGTGAGAAGTAACATATACTGTACTTGAGTTAGGATCTTGAGATTTAGTTGCAATTGTGTCTGTTATCAGCCATATTGTAACACAGGAAAGCTAATTGTTTTGAAACCAATATAAAGTATAAGAATGCTTACGTGATGCCGTTGCTGCTCTTGGTATCGGGATCCGTAGCTATGTAACTTCCTATCAGTGTGCCTTTTGGTGTGTTCTCTTTGACAGTGAAGCGGATAGTAGGAGCCGAGAATGCTGGACCCTCATCTTCATTGAGGACATTGACATCCACAGGGATGGACATCCACTGGGCCTCGGTGCCACTTAGCTCAGCTTGATTACATGCCTTAATCTCAAGCTTTACATTTTTGTTCTGCTCATAATCTAAGGGCTGGAAAAACAGGGAAGGACTTTTTATATCATATGTTTTCATATGTTTTTTTTGACAGGGACAGTGCATATTGATGTGTCCCTGGTCAAATGTTACAATAGGCTCCCTAAAAAGCAGATAAACAAAACTATATATTCAATTCTAAAAAAAAATAAAGCTGCAAGCAGCGTTGGAGGGGCCCTCGCGCCTCTGCGTGCGTCGGGGTTACTGGCAGTCGCCACTCCTTGCGACCGTGCATTTGCGCGTCACTCAGACACTGCAAATTGTCACCAATGAAAAGGGAACTCCCTGCTGAGTTCAATGATAACTCACACAACACTCTACCTTAAACGGGTCACCAGTTATGGAAGGGGGCGTGGCTTAAGCATAGGGGGCGGGCCAAACCATCACCAAGGAAGAAGGAACTCTCTGCTGAGTTCAATGACACCTCACACAAAACTCTACCTTAAACGGTTCAAATGTTATGAAAGGGGGTGTGGCCTGAGTACGTGGGCGTGGTTAAAGTATAGGGGGCGGCTCAGTATCGCATGTAGACCAAACATTATAAGTTCCATGTAAATCGGAAGATATTTGTCATATAAGGCACATTTCCTGTTGCCAGCGGGGGGCGATATGACCAAAAGTAAATTTTGGCCTTTAGGTGTCCTCAGGCCTGGACCCTTGTCAATCCTGAGAAATTTTGGGCAGATACGACAACGTACACTTAAGTTACAGCAACTTCTTTGTTCATCGCTAAACACTCAAAATGGCCACCACGCCCACACCGTTTGACAAAAAGTTTTTCTTTTAATAACTTTTCATCTTTAAGGTGTTGAGATGGTTTAGACCAAATTTGAAGTCCATCGGATAAAATCTCTAGGAGGAGTTCGTTAAAGTACAGCACATATAGTTTTGGGCCTACTTCCTGTTGCCACTAGGGGGAGCTATGACTTTGAGTCAATTTTGTCCAGTAAATGTCCTCAGAGTTAGAGTTTTATGAATCCTGAAAAGTTTCGAGCCAGTTGGACAATGTATACTCAAGTTACACCCACTTCCTGTTTCGGTGGCGAAACACACAAAATGGCCGCTCCGCCACGGCCATGCCCTATGACAAAAAGTTTTTATTTTAATAACTTTTCATCTTTAACGTTTTAATATGGTACAGACCAAATTTAAAGTTGATCGGATGTAAGCTATAGGAGGAGGTCGTTAAAGTACGATATAAGGAAATGGCCAAAATTGCACTAATTTCGAACTTTGAAATTAAAATGGCGGACTTCCTGTTTGGTTTAGGGTATGGCTCCAATGACGGTTGTTATATGTCTTGACACCCTTCATATGTGTACCAAGTTTCATGAGTCTATGTTAAACGCACTGCAGGGGCTCAATTTGTTTAACTTTGTGGGGGGCGCTAGCGAGCCATTTTTGTGCGCCTATTCCCGAAATCCCTAAAATACGTACATTTTCACCAGACTTGATGCAACCACCAATTTTAGTGAGTTTTTGAATATGTTAAGCCCCTCAAAAACGCAATTCGGCAAAGGCCCTATTGGAACAAAATCTTATACAAATCTTATATGAAATCTCACTCACCTTTGAGACATACAGAAGCCCCTCGTTGGTTTTGGGGTCAGTATCTATTCTGAAATGTCCATTTTCATGTCCTTTAAGAATGACGAATTTTGAAATCCAGTTTGTTGTGTTTGTTGAATCCTTATCGTTAACGGGAATTCGGAGGAGGAGTTTTTCGCTTTCATTTTCTTTGACATCAACTGCATACTACAGGGAACAAAATGTTGTTACTTATTAAATCAGATAACCAATATTTTAGTAAAACCAGTCTAAAGCACACTGGTGAAGACAACATGCACCTGTTGGGTTTCATTTTATAGTCACAAAACATTAAGACATCATTTCAAGATGTGCAATCTTTTTGTAAGTGATCGCTAATCACTTACGGATGTTTTTGTGAAAATGGGCACGTTGTCGTTGATATCTCCCACAGTAATGGTTGCTGTTCCTGTGGTTGAAAGGCCATTTACTGCACCGTCCATATCTCTGATTACTACTGTCACCAAATGCTTGTCTTTTGCCTAAAGAAATAATGTGACAAAATGATACCAGAAAAAGGTAAATAACATGTTAAGATGAGGCAAGAGATCAAGATTTTATAACTGTCGAATTTCAGAGTAAATCAAAATATAATGGTGCTGGTGTTCACCTCTCTGTCCAGGGTGTTAGTTATAGTGGTGATGACACCCATTTTTGGGTTGATGGCAAACAGGTCTAACCCAGTTGTGAGACAATACTTGATCTTGGCGTGGAGGCTTCCTGCTAGGTCTCTGTCTGTAGCATTCACCTTCCCCACCACTGTCCCTGTGGTATAAAACATAATCATCGAGTTTATTATCAGCCACACTAAAAGTCAAAAACTGAGGATTACTGGTGTGTGTTATATTTTCATCTGCTTTACCTGCGACACTTTGCTCTAGCACAGTGAATTGTAGTTGATCTATGAATGTTGGAGCGTTGTCATTCACATCATCTACAACTACTTGGATGTCCAAAGGTAAGTCTGTATCCTTATGTGTGAATTTGTCGAAAACTCTGGTTGTTAACTGTGATGAAACAACGTCAATTTTACAAGTTTAACCCACACAAAAATACAAAAACAAAGTGTGAGCATATCATATGGTTTCGTTTATTTTCAATGTCAGACTAGTCATTTAAAGTGTGATGTACTGCGATGTAAAATATTAATGATTTCACTTAAGGGTCGAATCAACCTAATAAACATTCTGTTTTCCCACTATAGCCAAAACTGTTAATACCATTTATTAACAGTTTAAATCGTTTTTTAGGCAAAAATACCAAACATGACTGTACCTAGTTCCAACCTTGGGCCTTAGGAAATTGTGAAAGTCATTTTTTTTCTGTTAATGGTATTTTATAATATAGTATTTAATAAGGGATAAGGGAAATAATCATTAGTCACTGGCCTGTTTCACACTCACTATAAACGATGGGAACTCTTCACGATCAATTGCTCCGTTCACCATCAACATCCCACTTTCACAGTTCAGACTGAACAATCCCACTGGATTCCGATTAACACCAGGTCTTGTGATGTTATAGAACACTTGGTGCTTGGCTTCAGAGTCCGATACAATCTATAATAGAAACCAAAAAAATCAAACATGATAACAAAAAACTGTCCATCTGGTACGGGTATAAAAACATGAAAGGAATTAATCACTGCATAAAGTCAGTGGAAAGCAGGGGCGATTCTAGGATCAAACCTGTGTGGTCCAGGCAGTCACAGCTGCTTCTCATAATCCCACTCTAACAATTAGAAAAAACACACAGCAAATCTACAACCTCATGCAAATAATAACTGTTAAAACATGCAACACATCACACTTCTAAAACTCAAACTGGGTAGTTAACCAAAACATGTTACATTGGGAACAAATGAGAAAGATGCCTAAAGTCACATTCTGACACTTATGTTTCAATTTGGATTCTAATCCGCGCCTTGAAATTACCAACTTCTTCTCTGGGAACTACCAACGTAAAACTTCGCAACCACACTCCTGCTCTCCCTCTGACAGATTTGATTCAGCCAAAGGCCGGTGTCTGGCACGACCGCCTCCGATTGGCCCAAATTACGTTTCTGTTGACCCTTCACTGGGTTACATGCATCTATATCTATGGTTACAGGTGCATAGCATTGGCTACAGCGACACAGGATATTAAATCTGTTACAAGCCCTTTCAACCTGTAATTGTTTGTCCTCTGTCACAAACAGACAAGTATGTAACTCACTTGTTGGGGTGGCTGTGGCTCAATAGTAGAGTGGTCCCCTGCTAATCGGAAGGTTGGTGGTTTGATCCCTGACCCTGCAGTCCCATGTCAAAGTGTCCTTGGGCAAGACACTGAACCCTGAGTTGTTTTTTTTAAAGTTTTTTGATATTATAGGGCTAATACAAAATTTAAAAAGGGTCTAAAATCGCCCATGGTGGAAAGTAAAGTAATTAATAGGTGTGTCTGGGTGTGTGAATAACATAATCTGGGGGGATGTGAGAAAAGTGAGGCAAGTGCAGCAACAGGAAAGTGAAGAAAATGTGTGGATTTGTATTGAAAATGCTGTGATAAAGATTTAAAGGCCAATTAGTGCAAACCTAATACACTACAAGGTTATAATTTACCTATATTTCAAGATTAAGATTACCTTGTCAATGTCTTTTGGAAAAGGTCCTACATCATTCTCTAAAATGTGGAAGGTTGGAATACTCCAACGTCTCTTGGAGCGCTTCAGGAAGCCTGTGGGCTGTGACATGCAAACAGGTCAGGAATATTACAAAAAAATAAACAAAAAAAAGGTACTTCTGACATGTTTAAGCTGCTATAAACGGTTACAAGCATGCATAGTCTTACCTTTTTTTCCCGTATTGCACTGTGGACAAGGTGAACTACCATCTCACTTTCCATTCCACTGTTGTCCCGAGCCCACACAGAAAATGTCCGCCCTCCTGGTGCCACTGATACAGGCGTTACAGCTGCTATTGCTCGATTACTCGTTATTGTAAAACGTCGGTCCTCCAAAGTTAAGTGCATTGTTTTGGGGTCGCAGTCAGCAACTTCAACTGAAAACCAAGAGAGGGACAGTGGAAAGGTGGAAAAGGTAAAATGCGGCTACAAAACAAAAGCCAAGTCAACCTGGAATGGAGAAAACTGTTCCATAAATAATTAATGAACAAATAATAAGAGCAGTAGGCTACCTGTTGCGATTTTGTATCCAGTAGGAATTGTGTCGGGCACAATTATGTACAGAGACTTCGGGATAAAACACGACTCCACACGGGACATCTGGAGTAAAAAGTCGATTTTAAAGTGAGTTTCAAATAGGCTTACCAAAAAATGTAATAAAAATGAATGGAAAGTTTTACTTTAATAGCAATTGCATAATATAAATAGGCTACTTCTCTTTAGTATTGACATAAGTTAGAAGCCTAACATAATACTCGAACGTTACATTTGTATCTATAAATACTTTTGTTCAGAGGATATCAAACACAAATGGAAGCACTTACCAATACCAGGCAAATGTTGAAAATTAAAACGTTCGCCATCTTTAAAATCCCTTTTCATTTCATCTTTTCATGGACTATGTCCATATGATGGAAGCTCCACCGACAGTGAATTGTCCAACAGTTGATGGATTTGTGTCGGCGTCAGACGAAGAAACTTGTCAATTCAAGTCAAGTGCTCTGAATAAAGGACAGGCAGACTTCACTGTGAGCAGGATATCTAGCTGTTGATACTGGCCGTGAGTCAAATGAACTATCATGACTCTTGGCAGTTTCTGCCCCATAGAGTAGCGCCCTGTCCTGGGGAGTTGGTGGTCAGATTCAATCTCACTTTAGTTAAAATGAGCATGGCGGTGCAATGAGAAGCCAGATCTTGTTAGATAAGTGACACCAAATATCAGTGAAGGTGACTAAAAGCATGCAATAACCATACAGTCTGGCATATGCCACAATGGAGCACAATGAGGCTCCTGTCTCAAATGGTCTCCTCACTTCACTTTAACTGGGCTGTCGTGACTTCCCAGCTTAATTGAAATGATTTCAGGTGTTTGTTTAATTATTCACAAACCTATTTAAATTCCATATATACTTCACCTGGTTTGTGCTTTCCCAAGACACACAATGAATAAATGACTTTGTCATGTGCATTCATAGCAACTGAAATATCTCGCACATGCCATATAAAACTATAAATCCTGAGGCCAAAGTCAACAGGGGGTTAAGAAGTTTCTGTGCACCACTTTCTTGGCAGCTGAAGGCACGACTCCATATTGAACTCAGATGGAGCCAAGTGTCCTCAGACTCTCTGGTGGAGGGTGAAAACATTGTATCTGGAAAGATTGTTTTTCGCAGTATGCCAAAAAGTAATTACAAGCATCTTTACAGAAGTGACTGGAAGTGATGGCTCAAGCAGCTCTGATAAGGGTGGACACACAAAGTGGTCTATTGAATTATGTGGCTTATCAATGCCATTGGTTTACATAGTGATGCACTTGATAATACTCAAAGAAATGATCTAAAACTCTTGTTTGTTGTCGTTTTAATTGCTTCGAAGGAATTTTTGTCATGCTGCTACCATGACACACACACAAACACACACACACATGCCATATGTTAGGACAGCTGAGCATGTTGTTTTGTGCAGTAGGCCTTTACAAAAATGTTTTTTGTTGCACTATCTACGTTTTGTGTGAACATAAGCCAGTGTACAGTAGTGAAAGAGTAAGGCCAAATGAGGCAATTTATGGTATAAGATCTGATACTGGCACGTCAAACTTTTTCCTCCCTGGTTCTCAGTTTGGATTTCAAAGATACATTTCACACCAGTTGAATGGTACACGTCTATAAATAAGCTATGTGTCAAATGAACTAAAGTTGTTCCAGTAACTCCTAGGCCTTAATGCTGTTTCATCACTGTGACCAGTTGGTTGGTAGGACCACAACAGAGATACTCATATCCAGCATGTTAAATATCTGGCCCATGGTAACCATGGTAAATACTTTGGATGGAACTCAGAAATGGGTGTCCAAAAAGTCCTAGGAATTTGAATCATTGCAGCTTTTCATTTCAGATTTCTGGAATATCAGTTATACACAAAAGCTTTTATTTCTGCCCAGGATAGTAATTAAAATGAAAAATTTGTAAAATAGGAGTAACCGAGCTGCCGTCTGTTCTTGGAGTGCCTTCTTTAGATATTTGGGTTAACTGATTATTTTTAACAGAGTTAAGTGGCTTTTTTAAGATTCTCCTAACTGGCCCCGGTGGGATTTTGAACAAAAACCCTTGATGTTCCCATTTCGTTCCCATCCTCCAATAATTGTGAGTGTTATTTTAATCTGTGAAGATAATGTTGTATTTTTAACAACATTCCAGTGTTTGATTTTGGGTATCTATACTTTACCGGAGTAATTATTTTACAGCAGACCTTTTACTTCTACTCCTTACATTTTCACGCAATTATCTGTACTTTCTACTCCTTACATTTTAAAAATAGCCTCGTTACTCCTATTTCAGTTTGGCTTGTTTTCATTCCGGCTTGTCATTGTTAAAAACACACACACAAAAAAAACCTATCCAGATAAATCGCACTATCCAGATCGGGTTGGATGAGAAGTATAAACATATACCATTCCGACACCCTATTGGTTGGTACGCGATCCATCGCACCTGCACAGACCCGGTGCTAATATGGCACCAGTGCCTTAACGACCGTTATCTACTGGACCGAATAGCAACGCAGATTTCGGTGCCTTATTTAGGTGCCACTTAAATGACGGCACTTCTCTCTGATGCTCCGAAAACAGACGTTAGAGGGAACTGAAACATCGCCGCACGGGACGCTAGTTAACACTACAGTTGGCAGCAGGTAACGTTAGCCTACTGTTAGGTAACAGCTGGAGTAAACACGGTTAAAATGCTGACAGCTAAACGTTTTTTTGATTTGATTTGATTTATTTAATTGTAAGAGAGTGCCTTACACATAATAAAAGGACATCAAATACAATCGAGGATAAAAACACAATAAAGTCCAAGACTTATTTCCATTGTGGTCCTCAACACACATCACAACAAGACAAGATACTCAATGACATAACATAAAAACATTTTTCTTAAATAAATAAAAATAGTAACTTGCCTTTTAATCTACTCCGCAACCCTCTCAAGTAACCAGACCTTGATGCTCTTTTTAAAAGAGTTCAGGCTGGAAATGACTTTAATATGACGATCTAACTTGTTCCACTGAACTGCCCCCATATAGGCAAAGGTTCCTTTCCCTAACAGTGTCTTAAATTTATTAAGGACACCGGTCAGATATGCTGCCACGAGTATTAATATTGTGTGTGTACCTTAGTTCTAAGACACAACAAAAAAGTGTGTAAAAGTGTGTCTGTATTTCACTGGAGAGGATTCTAACACCAGACTGTAGCTGCTGTTGTCTGAAAAACAACACAGACTCAGCCTGAAATAAGTTATTGTTATAAGTTATTGTTATTACATTTTTAATAAATCATTTAATTTGGACCCTGTGGCATTAGCAATACACAAGCCGTTCTTTAATGTTGGTTTTTTTTTTTTTTTTTTTAGATCAACTTTTTATTGTTTTATATTTTTGAACATACAAATACAATTGAACTTTTTTTAAATAGAGAGAGAGAGAGAGGGTCACCTTTTTCTGCCCTTTTGAGTTTGCAGGTATGATTTTAATATAACATTATAGTCATTATGGCCTTTAGAAAAATGTTTTTTGGGGAGGTGGGGTAGTGCACTGTAGGCCCCTGTGGGGCGGGCTAAGCTTTTGTCCTTAATGGCATTTTTTTCCCCTTACATTACTTTTACTTTTATACTTTAAGTAGTTTTGAAACCAGTACTTTTACACTTTTACTTGAGTAAAAAGCTTGAGTTGATACTTCCACTTCTACAGAAGTCTTTTCAAACCCTAGTATCTATACTTCTACTTGAGTAATGAATGTGAATACTTTTGACACCTCTGTCAAGCATAACATCAATAACAGATGGGGGATTTCAATTTGTCTGTCAATACTTTTGTTATACTGTATTATTTATTAATGGAGGTCTTTGCATAATGTAATTATTTTAAATGTTATCAATGATTGATTGGAAGCAATGTTGATTTGACCCTAAAGTGATTTTTTTCTCAGAGTGCCAGTTAATCATTCACCAGAGTACACACAGACACTGGGCACAATGAACCACTGTTTCTGCTCCAACATTCTGGTTTATCGTTCTGCCAAAGTACAAAAGTCAAAACAGTACGAGAAGCATCTTTTTGTTGTTGACAAGTTAGTGCTAATAAAGATCATACTGTAAAATGGGGTCCAAGCTGTAAGCAAAGCCTTTAGGGCATATAAACTTAGCACAAACATTAAGGAAATTTGTGTTTGGTAGATTATTTCTCTGTGGTAACAATGCTTTTTGGCAATAAATCTTATACCGTTGGTATGTTTTGTCAAAAGCCCCGAATCTTTTAGGTTTTTTAAAATAACTTCAACTTTGTTTCATTTCCTCTCTCAGTCTTTCTGACTGGAGCGGCAAAAAATTACCGTGCGTGGTGGAAGACGGTAATGCATCGCGCATCACTCAGCTTGTTTGCCAACTGCCAATAAAAACTAACGAAGAAGAATATAAATCTTCTTCGTCGTTAACTTGTCATTAGGGGCTGGCGGGCTGTTGTCATGCATGTTGTGTGTTTCATCGGTGTCGCGAGCTTACTGCCTAACCGGCTTAAGTTATGGATATAACAAAGTTTTCTATACGGAACAGGAACACTAGTAACCATAGTAACAGACCTCACCGGCCGGAGAGTGATTCAGAAGCAGCGTCAGACGAACCGCGGACAAGTGGTGCAGGTTTGTGAATCCGCTGTTGTAACACTTGAGTTAAATGACTGCAGCGCTCTCAAGTGTCACGAATTGAGCGTGACAGTCACTCATTCGGTCTTTTGTCACGCACTCCCGCCACACATTGTATTTCTCACGTGGAAAAACTATTTATAATATATTGAATATGCCGCAGCGCCCAAAATGTCTCTGGCGCCCTGCTCTCACTATGGAACCGGCAGGAATCACCATATACAGTATATAATGGACCAATAGACCCTGTTGCTCTGGACGGAGACCAGTGAAGGCTATTAGAAGCACTTTTCCGGTGATCTCTTGCTTTACTGCGCAGCCTCCAACTGACAGAGACAACGTAAATGTGACGTGAGCAACGTGTCTGAAAGGTGTAAGTCTTCTGGTAGCTGTGCCAAGAGAAATCTCAATCATTCCGAATCTTACAGTGATGGAGAGTGTAGGTATATGTAAGGAGATAAGTAACATAAGCACAGGCTAATTATTGCTAACTAACATGCTAGTTAACATTAGTAATTAAACCCAAACAGCTAACGTAAGTCGAAACTGCCTGCGAGCTTCTCCTGTACTATACGGTAATTCCTCTACTGTGCGACAGTAGTCACTTGGTTATGACACAATCGTTAGCCTATTTTTACAAAAACGTCTGCTACGGAGCCATAACGTGAGGTACAAGGTAATGGAGCCTTTTATACATTGTCGTGTTTCTTTAGAAATAAACAATGGACAAATAGAGTCTTTACTCTATTTGCTTCAGATGTAAAGTTATTCGCAGTCAAGTGACGTAAAAAAAAATGATGGTCAGCGGAATGCTAACAGGAGGTGATGGCCAGTTAGCAACAAAATGGCGCCATAGATGGCTCGAGTTCTGAAGCAAAGCTTACCCCCTTGGGAATCACGCGTGTCTCCCCTGGAGTTGTTAGTCGAGCCTGCCACTTTTCAGCCAATCAAAAAAAAGAAAGGGGCTACACAATAGCTAATCAAAAAATAGCACTATTGTATCTGGGTAAGATTTAACGCAACAACAAATGAAAAAAAGCATAGAGTAGGTACAGACACTTCCCTAAACATTCGCTCATTCAGAGACCAGAGACCCAAGCTGGGCTCTGTGTCTGTCAGACGGTCTGAGATCTACCGTATCAGCAGAGCAATTACGTAATGCACAGCAGACTATGGTGCAGGTATAGATTATTTTCTGAAATATATTGACTATTATAACTTTATTTTTCTCAAAATATCACAAATCCTCCAAAACTCAGAGAACACAGATATATTTTGAATGTGCACAAAGTTTTGGACATGAGCAGAAATCTTGCTCAAACAAATCTGAAATATTACAGTCCAGGGGTTTAATAATTAATTAAAATGAATTAATTTATCATTGATGTGAATAATTGTCATATGCACATTTAAGGAGGTTACTTCCTCAACAAAAGATGCAAAAGAAAAGGGAAGAGTAAATGATACTAGGCTACATGTGTGCTGACTCAGATATAATTAGAAAAGCTGATCTACAGGAGAATAAATAGATGAAAGCAATACAGAATGCCTGAGAGTCTTACTGCAATATAGTCCATTATGTTTTTATATTTGGATTACAATCTATGTTTACCTTTACATAAAGATTTCCAGCATCAATTGATTCAGAAAAAGGTATAAATAGGTGCATACAAATTCACCAGAATGCAGGAAATGAAGAGTTTAATGCTCATAGGACCCCCATACCCCCCACATCATAAGTCACCATGTGGAAATTGAATAAATACTTTGTATTTGGTTGAATTGTCAGTGCCATGTGTCAAATCTTTTGTTGTGTAAATCTGAGCAATTATTAATAATAACAACAAAAACACTAATAATAATATTAATGAAACACCCCTATTCCTTTGCATCCTTATGCATTCTATTATGTCAAACAGCCTGAAAAATTGCATTTAGCTGACCTAATAGGGAAAAAAATCTTCACCGGTGGAGCATGCCCCCGGACCCCCCTAGGTTTGGGCTAAGCCCTTAATGTTTATATCGTAGGGCTCCGCCCCTGGTGTACAGTTTGAATATGGGCAGTTTTACAAAAATGTATGGCCAATTGCACATTTTCTCCGCTTGCTTACCCGCGGCCAGTAATACTCACAGCAACCGCTGTCAGCTTCTAGCTCGTTTCAGACCCTCCTGAGCCACGCCTCATCATTTAAATTGACACCTGTCACTACTAAATGAAAAGCTTAATCTTAATTCGAAATTTAAAAGGTGAATCTTAAAATGTCAATGTCAAATGTAAAACATAAATTGAAAATTATAAAGGGGAAAACTTTCTTTTTTTTTATATTTTCTAAGTATTTCCATTTAAGCTTTTACATTTCACATTTAATTATGGCATGATTTTTCCTAGTAGCGTAGTAAAATAATACTATTTTTAATTAAAATTATACTATTTTTACTATTTTTAATTCAAATAATACTATTTTTCATTTGATCTTTCTTTGTTTTCTCTTTGGACTTTCAATTTTAATTATGAATAAATATTCCCTCCATACATCTGAGCGTTCATTTCCTCAATGGCAGAGCAGGATACCCAGGGCTCGGTTTACACTTATCGCCATTTCTAGCCACTGGGGGACCATAGGCAGGCTGGGGGAATGCATATTAATGTTAAAAAAACTCATAAAGTGAAATGTTCACGCCGTGGGACCTTTTAAAAATGTAATCGTTAAATACAGTAGGTGAAAATAGCTTATTAAAATATTGGAGAGTGCTTACAGTGGGTAAACATTGGTGACCATATCTACATGACAGCTGAGGTCCAGAGCTTTCTATAACAGCTGGTCCTATGTGTGTAGCACCTTATGTTGCAAAATGACAAGCCTTCAAAGATGTACTGGGTTCAAGGTTCAGAGGTCAATATTTCAAAGAAGGAGTAATGTATCGTCTTCAGACTGACATTTGTTACTGTCGAGGTTGAGACCTTTTCCATGATGTCTTTGCTATAGTCCTACGACAATATTTATACAGTTAAACAGTTAATACAGTATCATGGAGACCACTTTGCAGGTGATACATTATTGTCCCCAGAGGGATATTTGCCTTGAGTTCAAATGCTTCACACATAACACTTGACATATTGTTTTATCATACAGCTGACATATACTTACAATAAAAAAACAACATAAACAAAGTGATATGTAGTCAGACTGAAACACATCACACAGCCACAATCTATTGCTCATCTTTCACAAACAGTGACAAGAGCAACCTACACACAACCCTATATGCATTTTATCATGAAGCTATTCCACAACACCTGCAGCCTGAAGCAACATTATTTAAAGTTTTAATTGAGGTAGGTCCGAATAGGCCTATAGTTTAGAAATGTTAAGTTTACATTGGAGTACCCATATCTTCTGCCAGAGGATAAGAGCTCATACTTGGCATGGAGAATAAAGATAGATCAGACCAAATTCTCTGTGCTTGCCGGGAGTGACTGGTTTCTATTCCTCTCGACAACCTTTATGACAGTCACCTGACAAGCAAGCTTAAAATGAGATGTTTTTAGGTATCGCCATGCATCCCGACATATTAATATGCTCTGTCATTCAGCCTTGTATAACATAAACCCTCTGATTCACCTTGAGTGTCTGCTCTAAATGATAACACACTCTTCCAACACAGGCCTTCCAGCCAGGTGTTGTCCATATGAACACCAAGGTGCCTATAGGAGCAAAGCCGATTCATTGGTTCATCATTTATGACCTCTGATACCCTCTGTCCCATGTCACGACCCTTTCCTCAGTTTGTGAAATGGTTGAATGAGATTTTAGGCATCGCACCACTGCACAGATGTCTCTATTTTAGCAGAAATGCAAAAGTACTTGTGTCTGTGTGCAGTATATAGGCTGAGGTAGAAGTGTGCCAAAAATGCCAAAACACATGTTATATATGTACACATACCCATACAAAGCTATATACATCTTACTCTGTGAACAAAAACCTCGGCAACAATCTGCTTATCTTTTTAATTTCCTGAAAATGCTTCCTAAAACTAGTCCCTTCTTAATTTTTGAAAAGGTAGTCTCTCAGTAAAGACTACAAAGGTTAAGATGGCTACAAGCTGTAACCACGGTGATTGATATCAGGATGATAATCTTTTTTTTTAAGATTATTTATTGGGGCTTTTTTCCCCTTTATTTCAGAGTGACAGTGGATAGACAGGAAAGGTGGGCGATAGATGGGGGATGACACACAGAAAAGGGCCACGAGTCAGATTTGAACCCGGGCCGCTGCAAAGGCCTCAGCCTACATGGGGCACACGCTCTTACTGGGTGAGATCGAGGTCGCCCCGTGAGGATCATCTTCTGAAAATAATAATTAATATGTTAGGCCTACCATAAATTGATATTTCAAAAAGTCATTTATTTAAAACAACTAATAATGCAGTGGGATTTTAAATCAAAGTAAGTCCCACACATAAATATGCTCATGTTTTTTCCCTTTAGTCTTTGCTATTAATATTCATCAACTGCAAAATTAGAAAATTGCATTTTTTAATAACTATGCATGCTTTTGTGCAAAGATGGATTTCTATTTCAAGGTACCTGGGGTCTGATGGATGGGTCATAGAGTACTGTTGGGAAGGGATGCCTATCTAAATTCCTCTTTGGAAAATTTTGCTTAGCTACTATTTACAGATTTCTACCTCTCTGCCTGTTGTTATTGTTGTTGTTACTATTATTAATATTATTACTATTCTATTTTTATTTCATTTATCTTATTACTATTATTATTTTACTTATTTATTCTTTTCTCTTTCCTTTTTTTTTATTCTTATTGTAACCTATACTGCCTGTCATTTGTATATCTGTCAGGAAATGTTATGTAAAATTATTAAAATGTTTAAATAAAAAGTTCAAAAAAGAAAACTATGCATGGAAAATAAAATGAAAAATGCTTCTCTTTGTATATAGTTTATTTTTTGTTTTTCACAACAGGACAAGTCAAAACAAATGCAAATTAGTCAAACAAGCCATTAGGCTGTATTTCTAAACACTCAACTGTAGGATTTTTATATAGTAAATGTATAAGGCAAATCAAAGTGCTTAGCATAAAACACAATTTTTTCATTATTGGTATTTTTATTGTGTAAATTCTCACGTACAACGTGCAACATTATTTCACTGACGAGGAGCGGTAATTACTCTGTCACTTCCGCTGATTTTTTAAAACGTTATTACGGTGTATAACTCACTGGAACAAAACTGAGCAACGTGTTGTTGCTGGTGATGAAACTACTGATTATATATATATGTACATTGGCGATAAAGACCCTCTGATCGTACATATAAACCATGATAAGATCTCGTGAATAAATGTTGATTAAAATAGCTGTTATTGGGCTAAAAATAATAAAACTGTCACAGATTTCGAGTTAAGGGGGGCGTGTTTTTTCTTTCCTCTATATCCGTCGGCGAGGGATTAACATGAATATCTATCTGGCGGACCCCCCCGTCGAAAAACAATGCAACAGGTACACCTCTTTCATTGGAACTTAACGCCTGGGGTCCTTCCATCAGACATTTAACGAGTAGGGAGTGAGACTGTGTTGTTGTTGTCGTTGATATCTCCCACAGTAATGGTTGCTGTTCCTGTGGTTGAAAGGCCATTTACTGCACCGTCCATATCTCTGATTACTACTGTCACCAAATGCTTGTCTTTTGCCTAAAGAAATAAATGTGACAAAATGATACCAGAAAAAGGTAAATAACATGTTAAGATGAGGCAAGCGATCAAGATTTTATATTTGTCGTATTTCAGAGTAAATCACAATATAATGGTGCTGGTGTTCACCTCTCTGTCCAGGGTGTTATTTGCTGTAGTGATGACACCCGTTTCTGAGTTGATGGCAAACAGGTCTAACCCAGTTGTGAGAAAATACTTGATCTTGGTGTGGAGGCTTCCTGCTAGGTCTCTGTCTGTAGCATTCACCTTCCCCACCACTGTCCCTGTGGTGTAAAACATAATCATCGAGTTTATTATCAGCCACACCAAAAGCCAAAAACTGAGGATTACTGGTGTGTGTTATGTGTTCATCTGTTTTACCTGCGACGCTTTGCTCTGGCACAGTGAATTGTAGTTGGTTTACGAATGTTGGAGCGTTGTCATTCACATCATCTACAACTACGTGCATGTCCAAAGGTAAGTTTGTCTCCATATTTGTGAGTCTGTCGAAAACTTTGATTGTTAACTGTGATGAAACAAATTCAATTTTACAAATTTAACCCACACAAAAATACCTCAAGAAAGTGTGAGCATATCATATGGTTTTGTTTATTTTCAATGTCAGACTAGTCATTTAAAGTGTGATGTACTGTGATGTCAAATATTAATGATTTCACTTAAGGGTCAAATCAACCTAATAAACATTCTGCTTTCACACTATAGCTGAAACTGTTTAACAGTTTAAATCGTTTTTTAGGCAAAAATACCAAACATAACTCTACCTAGTTCTAACCTTGGGCCTTCTTTTCTTTTAATGACATTTTATAGACCTAGCAATTGATTAATAATGGATAAGGTAAATAATCATTAGTCGCTGGCCTGTTTCACACTCACTATAAACCATGGGAACTCTTCACGATCAATTGGCCCGTTCACCGTCAACATTCCACTTTGAGGGTTCAGACTGAACAATCCCACTGGATTCTGATTGACACCACGTCCACTGATGGTGTAGTACACTTGGTGCTTGGCGTCCGAGTCCGACAAAAATCTGTCCATCTGGTGCGGGTATAACAACATCAAAGGAATTAATCACTAATCACAAGTCAGTGGAAAGCAGGGGCGATTCTAGGATCAAACCTTTAGAGGGGCTCAGCCATTAATGAGAATTTGACACAGATACAGTGCATGCAAAAGTGTCAATTTGGGTTCTAATCTGCACCATGAAATTACCAACTTCTTCTGTGGGGACTAGCAATGTTAAACTTCACAACCACACTCCTGCTCTCCCTCTGACAGATTAGATTCAGCCAAAAGCCGGTGTCTGGCACGACCGCCTCCGATTGGCAAAAAACTACATTTCTGTTGACCCTTCACTGGGTTACAGGCATCTATAACTATGGTTACAGGTGCATAGCATTGGCTACAGTGACACAGGATATTAAACTTGTTTCAAGCCCTTTGAACCTGTAATTGTTTGTCCTGTCACAAACAGACAAGTTTTTCTTTTTTATATTACAATTTAGGGGGGCTGAGATGAAATTTAAAAAAAATAGGGTCTAAAATCATCCATGGCGGAAAGTAAAGTAATTAACAGGTGTGTCTGGGTGTGTGAATAACAAAATCTGGGGGGATGTGAGAAAAGTGAGGCAAGTGCAGCAACTGGAAAGAGAATGGGTGGATTTGTATTGAAAATGCTGTGATAAAGATTTAAAGGTCCCATGACATGGTGCTCTTTGGATGCTTTTATATAGACCTCAGTGGTCCCCTTATACTGTATCTGAAGTCTCTTTCCCGAAATTCAGCTTTGGTGCAGAACTACAGCCACTAGAGCCAGTCCCACAATGAGCTTTCCTTAGTATGTGTCATTTCTGTGTCTGAAGCTATTGAGGAGGAGAGTGGGAGGGGCAAGGTGGAGGGTGGGGGTGTGGCCTTGACCAACTGCCACTTTTCTCGTTTGAAAGCCATGATGTCTCTCTCTCATGGGTTGGCCAAATTCTCTAGGCGGGCAAAGCAGAGAAAGGGGAGGTAACCTTGCTTGTTATGACCTCATAACAAGCAGATTCCAAAATGGCTTATCTGAGCTTTCATTTTCTCAAAGGCAGAGCTCGGTTTACACCTATCGCCATTTCTAGCCACTGGGGGACCATAGACAGGCTGGGGGAACTCATATTAATGAAAAAAAACTCATAAAGTGAAATTTTCATGCCATAGGACCTTTTAAAGGCCATTTAGTGCAAACCTAATACACTACAAGGTTATAATTTATCTATATTTTCAAGATTAAGATTACCTTTTCAAAGTCTTTTGGAAAAGGTCCTACACCATTCTCTAAAATGTTGAAGGGTGGAATACATAGTATCCTGGAGGGCTTCAGGAAGCCTGTGGACTGTGACATGCAAACATTTCAGGAATGTTAAAAAAAACTAAACAAAAAAAGGTACTTCTGACATGTTTAAGCTGCTATAAACGGTTACAAGCATGCATAGTCTTACCTTTTTTTCCCTTATTGCACTGTGGACAAGGTGAACTACCATCTCACTTTCCAGTCCACTGTTGTCCCGAGCCCACACAGAAAATGTCCGCCCTCCTGGTGCCACTGATACAGGCGTTACAGCTACTATTGCTCGATTACTCGTTATTGTAAAACGTCGGTCCTCCAAAGTTAAGTGCATTGTTTCGGTATCACAGTCGGCAACTTCAACTGAAAACCAAGAGAGGGATGGTGGAAAAGGTAAAAGGCGGCTACAAAACAAAAGGCGATTCAAACTGGGATGGAGAAAACTGTTTGATAAATAATTAATGAACAAATAATAAGAGCAGTAGGCTACCTGTTGCGATTTTGTATCCAGTCGGAATTGTGTCGGGCACAATTATGTACAGAGACTTCGGGATAAAACACGACTCCACACGGGACAACATCTGAAGTAAAACGTCGATCTTAAAGTGAGTTTCAAATAGGCTTATCAAAAAATAAAATAAAAAAAAATGGAAAGTTTTACTTTAATAGCAATTGCAAAATATAAATATGCTACTTCTCTTTAGTATTGATTGAAGTTAGAAGCTTTAACACGATGCTCCAACGTTACATTTGTATCGGTAAATACTTTTGTATCAGAGGATATCAAACACAAATGGAAAGCACTTACCAACACCAGGCAAATGTTGAAAATTAAAATGTTCGCCATTTTCGAAAACGTTTTATGGACTATGTCTGTATGGAGGAAGCTTCACCGACAGTGAATCGTCGAACAGTTGATGGATTTGTGTCAGTGTCAGACGAAGAAACTTGTCAATTCCTGCACAAGTGCTCTGAATAAAGGACAGGCAGACTTCACTGTGAGCAGGATATCTAGCTGTTGATATTGGCCGTGAGTCAAATGAACTATCATCACTCTTGGCAGTTTCTGCCCCATAGAGTAGCGATGAGCAATGAGATAGTCTCGTGAGACCATCCTGATCTCGCGAGCTCCAGTTTTCCACTCGCAGATCAGTCTGGCATCTTGAGATAGAGAAAATTTGGAGCCGTTAGCCAAACGACCGGGCCAATCAGCGTTGGTTTTGAGGCGGGTTAGGTGGTGATAGTATTTTCAGACAGTGGTCCGGGAACCTGAAATTGTGCCTTTTATTCCTAAATTCTCGTTACACAAACAGCAAATATCCTTTACCGACATGTTGCTTGCTTGCTGAGCTAACGAGCAATGCTTTGCCTGCAGCAGCAGGGGCGGGCTTGTGGTTGTATTTTCATACGCTTCGTGGATCTGATTGGTTGATTTGGCCCGTCTATCACCAACGTAGGTGATAGACAGATGGTTCATCCAATCAGCTAACCAGTATTTTCACCCCTTCCCAAAAGTTCTCCAACGGAAAGTTCCCAGATGGATATGCCGAGCAAATGTGAAGCAATCCATCTGGCGGAGTCAGGTTAGCAATAAGAAGCCAGATCTTGTTAGATAAGTGACACCAAATATCAGTGAAGGTGACTAAAAGCATGCAATAACCGTACAGTCTGGCATATGCCACATTGGAGCACAATAAGGCTCCTGCCACAAATTGTCCCATCACTTCACTTTAACTGGGCTGTCGTAACTTCCCAGCTTGATTGAAATGATTTCAGGTGTTTGTTTAATTATTCACAAACCTATTTAAATTCCATATATACTTGACCTGGTTTGTGCTTTCCCAAGACACACAATGAAGAAATGACTTTGTCATGTGCATTCATAGCAACTGAAATATCTCGCACATGCCATATAAAACTATAAATCCTGAGGCCAAAGTCAACAGGGGGTTAAGAAGTTTCTGTGCACCACTTTCTTGGCAGCTGAAGGCACGACTCCATATTGAACTCAGATGGAGCCAAGTGTCCTCAGACTCTCTGGTGGAGGGTGAAAACATTGTATCTGGAGAGATTGTTTTTCACAGTATGCCAAAAAGTAATTACAAGCATCTTTACAGAAGTGACTGGAAGTGATGGCTCAAGCAGCTCTGATAAGGGTGGACACACAAAGTGGTCTATTGAATTATGTGGCTTATCAATGCCATTGGTTTACATAGTGATGCACTTGATAATCCTCAAAGAAATGATCTAAAACTCTTGTTTGTTGTCGTTTTAATTGCCTCGAAGGAATTTTTGTCATGCAGCTACCATGACACACACACACACACACACACACACACACACACACACACGCCATATGTTAGGACAGCTGAGCATGTTGTTTTGTGCAGTAGGCCTTTACAAAAATGTTTTTTTTTGCACTATCTACATTTTTGTGTGAACATAAGCCAGTGTACAGTAGTGATGAGGCAATTTATGATATAAGATCTGATTCTGTCACGTCAAACTCTTTCCTCCCTGGTTCTCAGTTTGGATTTCAATGATACATTTCACACCTGTTGAATGGTACATGTATGTGTCAAATGAACTAAAGTTGTTCAAGTAACTCCTAGGCCTTAATGCTGTTTCATCACTGTGACCAGTTGGTTAGTAGGAGCACAACAGAGATACTCATATCCAGCATGTTAAATATCTGGCCCATGGTAACCATGGTAAATACTTTGGATGGAACTCAGAAATGGGTGTCCAAAAATTCCTAGGAATTTGAATCATTGCAGCTTTTCATTTCAGATTTCTGGAATACCAGTTATACACAAAAGCTTTTATTTCTGCCCAGGATAGTAATTAAAATTAAAAACTGTTAAAATAGGAGTAACTGAGCTTCCGTCTGTTCTTGGAGTGCCTTCTTTAGATATTTGGGTTAACTGATTATTTTTCATTATTATGAGTTAAGTGGCTTTTTTAATATTCTCTTAACTGGCCCCAGTTGTATTTTGAACAAAAACCCTTGATGTTCCCATTTCGTTCCCATCCTCCCATATTTGTGAGTGTTATTTTAATCTGTGAAGATAATGTTGTATTTTTAACAACATTCCAGTGTTTGATTGTAGCACAAGACCAGTTTCATAAACAATATTGGATTTCCTTTTTTTCCTGCTCTCCACTGTCATCTTTGATACTCATCATCACAATCACATGACAGATGGTCCTTTCTAAACCCTCTAATTATATTTCCAATTCTAGATTTGTAATTCATCCCACTGATGCATGATCTGCATGCAGTGGTGTCAAGTAACAAAGTACAAATACTTTGTTACCTTACTTAAGTAGAATTTTTGGGTATCTATACTTTACTGGAGTAATTATTTTACAGCAGACTTTTTAGTTCTACTCCTTACATTTTCACGCAATTATCTGTACTTTCTACTCCTTACATTTTAAAAATAGCCTCGTTACTCCTATTTCAGTTCGGCTTGTTTTCATTCCGGCTTGTCATCGTTAAAAACACACACACACAAAAAAAAACCTATCCAGATAAATCGCGCAATCCAGATCCAGTGAATTTGATTCGGGTTGGATGAGAAGTAATAAACCTATAGCATTCCAAAACCCTATTGGTTTGTACGCGATGCATCGCACCTGCACAGACCCGGTGCTAATATGGCACCAGTGCCTTAACGTCCGTTATCTACTGGACCGAATAGCAACGCGGATTTCGGTGCCTTATTTAGGTGCCACTTAAATGACGGCACTTCTCTCTGATGCTCCGAAAACAGACGTTAGAGGGAAATGAAACATCGCCGCACGGGACGCTAGTTAACACTACAGTTGGCAGCAGGTAACGTTAGCCTACTGTTAGCTAACAGCTGGAGTAAACACGGTTAAAATGCTGACAGCTAAACGTTTTTTTGATTTGATTTGATTTGATTTATTTAATTGTAAGAGAGTGCCTTACACATGATAAAAGGACATCAAATACAATCGAGGATAAAAACACAATAAAGTCCAAGACTTATTTCCATTGTGGTCCTCAACACACATCAGGACAAGATACTCAATGACATAACAAAACATTTTTTCTTAAATAAATAAAAATAGTAACTTGCCCTTTAATTTATTCCGCAACCCTCTCTAGTAACCAGACCTTGATGCTCTTTCTAAAAGAGTTCAGGCTGGAAATGACTTTAATATGACAATCTAACTTGTTCCACTAAACTGCCCCCATATAGGCAAAGGTTCCTTTCCCTAACAGTGTCTTAAATTTATTAAGGACACCGGTCAGATATGCTGCCACGAGTATTAATATTGTGTGTGTCCTTTAGCTTAGTTCTAAGACACGACAAAAAAGTGTGTAAAAAGTGTCTGTATTTCACTGGAGAGGATTCTAACACCAGACTGTAGCTGCTGTTGTCTGAAAAACAACACAGACTCAGCCTGAAATAAGTTATTGTTATAAGTTATTGTTATTACATATTTAATAAATCATTTAATTTGGACCCTGTTGCCTTAGCAATACACAAGCCGTTCTTTAATGTCGCCTTGTGCTCCTTTTTTTTTTTAGATCAACTTTTTATTGTTTTATATTTTTGAACATACAAATACAATTGAACAAGGTGCTTTTTTTAAATAGAGAGAGAGAGAGAGAGAGGGTCACCTTTTTCTGCCCTTCTGAGTTTGCAGGTATGATTTTAATATAACATTATAGTCATTATGGCCTTTAGAAAAATGTTTTTTGGGGAGGTGGGGTAGTGCACTGTAGGCCCCTGTGGGGCGGGCTAAGCTTTTGTCCTTAATGGCATTTTTTTCCCCTTACATTACTTTTACTTTTATACTTTAAGTAGTTTTGAAACCAGTACTTTTACACTTTTACTTGAGTAAAAAGCTTGAGTTGATACTTCCACTTCTACAGAAGTCTTTTCAAACCCTAGTATCTATACTTCTACTTGAGTAATGAATGTGAATACTTTTGACACCTCTGTCTGCATGTCATCTAAACAAAAGTCGTTGAATTGTTCACGAGCAACAATCCTTTTTTATATTATTTATAATGTAATAATCCATAATTGGCCTAAGCATAACATCAATAAAAGATGAGGGATTTCAATTTGGCTGTCAATACTTTTGTTATACTGTATTATTTATTAATGGAGGTCTGTGCATAATGTAGCTAAACTTATTTACGGAATTTCACCATTTTAAATGTTATTAATGATTGATTGGAAGCAACGTTGATTTGACCCTAAAGTGATTTTTTTCTCAGAGTGCCAGTTAATCATTCACCAGAGTACACACAGACACTGGGCACAATGAACCACTGTTTCTGCTCCAACATTCTGGATTATCGTTCTGCCAAAGTACAAAAGTCAAAACAGTACAAGAAGCATCTTTTTGTTGTTGACAAGTTAGTGCTAATAAAGATCATACTGTAAAATGGGGTCCAAACTGTACAAAAATTAAGGAAATTTGTGTTTGGTAGATTATTGGCCAATTGCACATTTTCTCCGATATGTTGTCGGACTTGGAAGCTCCAGTCTTAGGTGACAGCCAGCTGGCGAGGCCGGGATCGCTTGCTTACCGGCGGCCAGTAATACTCACAGCAACCGCTGTCAGCTTCCAGCTCGTTTCAGACCCTCCCAGCAGCCGTTGGGCCATGCCTCATCATTTAAATTGACACCTGTCACTTCTAAATGAAAAGCTTAAAGGTCCAATATGTAATATTTGTACTGTAATAAATCCAAAAATGACACCAATGCCTCATCAGATATTAACGAAACATGTTAAACTGAAATACTATCTTTTCTGACAACAATGCTAATGTCAGTATTTTTTCTTTTTGAAATTTACATTCCGTGACGGAATTTATGTTTATGTTTTGATCTGTGTGTTGTTATCAACGGCCCAGTTTGACAGGCAGGCCGGGTTGCCAGATATACCTGTAAAAACGTAAACCCAGCACGCTACAGCTGTAACGGTAGTACAGCCATGAAAGCAGCAAACAAACGATCAACGGAGATAGATTCTACATGACATAAAAAAAGAAAACAGCATGTTTCTAACAATTGCGTGACCAGAGACGTAACAACCCCCTGGTAAATATTGGAGATGTATTTGAAAGATGGAGACAGCTTAGATCCCAAAAGGACGTAGAGTTGGCTTATTTTCTCCTGAACAGGTAAGCATTAGCTTCAGGCTAATTTATCACAGCTACTAGGGATGGGCATTTTTTGTCATTTCAACATTTGTGTACTCACATTGAATTATATAGCTAGAGTACCCGAGTTGGTTACTCGGAAAAACAATTGAGACACAGCCAGTAAAGTGATCCCGACTGGTCGTGGCTAACGCTGCCATGCTAACCCTGCTACCGTTACCGGGAGGACCAGGCATGCAGCCCATGGCTGTTTACAGCGTGTAGTTCAGCAGCTGGAGCCGACAACGGTGAGTTATTTTAAGCCAAGAGAGGAGGGCTGTAAATCGGAAAGAGAGGACTGTGAGTTTGCAGTGTGTTTAGGGATTGTTGCCGTAATTCTAAGCCAATGAAGTGTGTTCCGTCGGCAAGGTAGTGGTATTTTTAGCGTTTCGTATTGTAATTCTAAGCCGAGGAAGTGTGCCTGACTGGCGTGTGGAGAGGACAGTGAGGTTGTTGCGTTTTTAGTGGTTCATACTGTAATTTTAAGCCGAAAAAGTGTGTCTGTCAGTTGGTTACAGAGCTCCGCGTGAGCACGGGCTTTTATGACTGTCAACATAGCCAGCATCTACCGTTAGCTAATCCGCTGTGCCGTGGAGTAATGTCTGGCTATGTGAGACTAGCATCTACCGTTAGCTAATCCGCTGTGCCGTGGAGTAATGTCTGGCTATGTGAGACTAGCATCTACCGTTAGCTACTCTGCTGTGCTGTGGAGTAATGTCTGGCTATGTGAGAAAAGCGTCTAGCAACATTGTTGTGAATGCTGCGGTCTCAGCCTGGCAACCTCCGTAAACTTCGAGTCTGGGCAGGAGGGGGCGAGGGAGACGACTCTCCAGTATTTTGGATTGGTAGTGCAGTAACTATTTTAACCGCTAGCTGCCAGTATTACATACAATATTACATATTGCACCTTTAATGTTAAATCAAATTCTAAAAGGTGAATCTTAAAATGTCAATGTCAAATGTAAAACATAAAATTCAAAAGATAAAATGTCAAATTGAAAATTATAAAGGGGAAAGGCCAAAATAAAATTATTTCTTTTTTTCTATTTGAGATTTTAATTTAAGTATTTCCATTTAAGCTTTTACATTTCACATTTAATTATGACATGATTTTTCCTAGTAGCGTAGTAAAATAATACTATTTTTAATTAAAATAATACTATTTTTACTATATTTTTTATTTGATCTTGTTTTAAGCATATATATATATATATAATCAGTAGTTTCATCACCAGCAACAACACGTTGCTCAGTTTTGTTCCAGTGAGTTATACACCGTAATAACGTTTTAAAAAATCAGCGGAAGTGACAGAGTAATTACCGCTCCTCGTCTGTGAAATAATGTTGCACGTTGTACGTGAGAATTTACACAATAAAAATACCAATAATGAAAAAAATTGTGTTTTATGCTAAGCACTTTGATTTGCCTTATACATTTACTATATAAAAATCCTACAGTTGAGTGTTTAGAAATACAGCCTAATGGCTTGTTTGACTAATTTGCATTTGTTTTGACTTGTGCTGTTGTGAAAAACAAAAAATAAACTATATACAAAGAGAAGCATTTTTCATTTTATTTTCCATGCATAGTTTTCTTTTTTGAACTTTTTATTTAAACATTTTAATAATTTTACATAACATTTCCTGACAGATATACAAATGACAGGCAGTATAGGTTACAATAAGAATAAAAAAAAATGAAAGAGAAAAGAATAAATAAATAAAATAATAATAGTAATAAGATAAATAAAATAAAAATAGAATAGTAATAATATTAATAATAGTAACAACAACAATAACAACAGGCAGAGAGGTAGAAATCTGTAAAGAGTAGCTAAGCAAAATTTTCCAAAGAGGAATTTAGATCCTTTACATCCTTTCCCAACAGTACTCTATGACCCATCCATCAGACCCCAGGTACCTTGAAATAGAAATCCATCTTTGCACAAAAGCATGCATAGTTATTAAAAAAATGCAATTTTCTAATTTTGCAGTTGATGAATATTAATAGCAAAGGGAAAAAACATGAGCCTATTTATGTGTGGGACTTACTTTGATTTAAAATCCCACTGCATTATTAGTTGTTTTAAATAAATGACTTTTTGAAATATCAATTTATGGTAATTAATTATTATTTTCAGAAGATGATCCTCACGGGGCGACCTCTATCTCACCCAGTAAGAGCGTGTGCCCCATGTAGGCTGAGGCCTTTGCAGCGGCCCGGGTTCAAATCTGACTTGTGGCCCTTTTCTGCGTGTCATCCCCCATCTATTGCCCACCTTTCCTGTCTATCCACTGTCACTCTGAAATAAAGGGGAAAAAAGCCCCAATAAATAATCTTAAAAAAAAAAGATGATCATCCTGATATCAATCACCGTTGGTTACAGCTTGTAGCCATCTTAACCTTTGTAGTCTTTACTGAGAGACTACCTTTTCAAAAATTAAGAAGGGACTAGTTTTAGGAAGCATTTTCAGGAAATTAAAAAGATACGCAGATTGTTGCCGAGGTTTTTGTTCACAGAGTAAGATGTATATAGCTTTGTATGGGTATGTGTACATATATAACATGTGTTTTGGGATTTTTGGCACACTTCTACCTCAGCCTATATACTGCACACAGACACAAGTACTTTTGCATTTCTGCTGAAATAGAGACACAGTTTAAAAATAGAGACACAGTTTAAAAATAGAGACACAGTTTAAAAAACTCATAAAGTGAAATGTTCATGCCATGGTACCTTTAAAAATTGAATCGTTAAATACAGTAGGTGAAAATAGCTTATTACCATATTTGACAGTGCTTACAGTGGGTAAACATTGGTGACCATATCTACATGACAGCTGAGGTCCAGAGCTTTCTATAACAGCTGGTCCTATGTGTGTAGCACCTTATGTTGCTAAATGACAAGCCTTCAAAGATGTACTGGGTTCAAGGTTCAGAGGTCAATATTTCAAAGCAGGAGTAATATATCGTATTCAGACTGACATTTGTTACTGTCGAGGTTGAGACCTTTTCAACGATCTTTGCTATAGTCCTACGACAATATTTAAATTTTTACATACAGTATCATGGAGACCACTTTGCAGGTGATACGTTATTGTCCCCAGAGGGATATTTGCCTTGAGTTCAAATGCTTCACACATAACACTTACACTTACAATAAAAAAAAAAACATAAACAAAGTGATATGTAGTCAGACTGAAACACATCACACAGCCACAATCTATTGCTCATCTTTCACAAACAGTGACAAGAGCAACCTACACACAACCCTATATGCATTATATCATGAAGCTATTCCACAACACCTGCAGCCTGAAGCAACTTTATTTAAAGTTTTAATTGAGGTAGGTCCAAATAGGCCTACAGTTTAGAAATGTTAAGTTTACATTGGGGTACCCATATCTTCTGCCAGAGTATAAGAGCTCATACTTGGCATGGAGAATAAAGATAGATCAGACCAAATTCTCTGTGCTTGCCTGGAGAGACTGGTTTCTATTCCTCTCGACAACCTTTATGACAGTCACCTGACAAGCAAGCTTTAAATGAGATGTTTTTAGGTATCGCCATGCATTCCGACATATTAATATGCTCTGTAATGCAGCCTTGTACAACATAAACCCTCTGATTCATCCTCTTGAGTGTCTGCTCTAAATGATAACACACACTTTCAACACGGGCTTTCCAGCCAGGTGTTGTCCATATGAACACCAAGGTGCCTATAGGAGCAAAGCCGATTCATTGGTTCATCATTTATGACCTCTGATACCCTCTGTCCCATGTCACGACCCTTTCCTCAGTTTGTGAAATGGTTGAATGAGATTTTAGGCATCGCACCACTGCACAGATGTCTCTATTTCAGCAGAAATGCAAAAGTACTTTTGTCTGTGTGCAGTATATAGGCTGGGGTAGAAGTGTACCAAAAATGCCAAAACACATGTTGTATATGTACACATACCCATACAAAGCTATATACAGTACATCTTACTCTTTTTAATTTCCTGAAAATGCTTAATTTTTAAAAAGTAGTCTAAAGTCTACAAAGGTTAGATGGCTAAAAGCTGTACCCACAGTGATTAATATGAGGATGATCATCTTTTTTTAAGATTATTTTTTTTCCCCTTTATTTCAGAGTGACAGTGGATAGACAGGAAAGGTGGGAGATAGATGGGGGATGACACACAGCAAAAGGCAGCAGGTCAGATTTGAACCCTGCGTCACTGCAGGGCTCAGCCAACATGGGGTGAACACTCTTACTGGGTGAGCTAGAGGCCGCCCCACTTGTGAATAAATGTTGATTAAAATAGCTGTTACTGGGCTAAAAATACCAATAATAAAACTGTCACAGATTTCGAGTTAATATAATGTGACAAAATGATACAAGAAAAAGGTAAATAACATGTTAAGATGAGGCAAGAAGTAAATCACAATATAATGGTGCTGGTGTTGGACCTCTCTGTCCAGGGTGTTAGTTGCTGTAGTGATGACACCCGTTTCTGAGTTGATGGCAAACAGGTCTAACCCAGTTGTGAGAAAATACTTGATCTTGGTGTGGAGGGTTCCTGCTAGGTCTCTGTCTGTAGCATTCACCTTCCCCACCACTGTCCCTGTGGTGTAAAACATAATCATCGAGTTTATCATCAGCCACACTGAAAGTCAAAAACTGAGTGTAGGAGCCACATATTGGCTGTTGTTTATGGTCTTATTCATGTTGTTTGTTGATTATTGTGTTGTGCTTTGATGTTGTGGGTGGTGGGCGTTTTATCGTGGTTTAAGCGGAAGTGATAGTCTATTTGTTTGCTTCACCTGTGCACCTGGGTTTTTGGCCATTGACAGAGAGGGGGTGAGCTTGGGAGCGAACACTTTTGTTGGCCGCATCACGCTGCATAAACAACACAGTCTCACTCCCTACTCGTCAAATGTATGACGCATGGTCAAGGACCCTGGCGTCAAGTTTCAACGAAATAGGGGTACCCTTGACGTTATTTTTCGACGAGGGGGTCCGTCAGATAGACATTCATGTTATTCCCTCACCGTCGGATATCGACGAAAGAAAAAAACACGCCCCCCGCCCCTTAACTCGAAATCTGTGACAGTTATTGGTATTTTTAGCCCAATAACCGCTGTTTTAATCAACATTATTCACGAGATATTATCATGGTTTATATGTATTTCTTTTTATGTTATTATTTCGGTCTTTTCGGCCAGGTAAGCTGGATTGCTTTTTTGTTGATTTATATTTTTAAACTATAATGCTACATCTATCAACATTTATTTAGATGTTATCATTGTATTCATTTCTTTACTTTAATAATATTATTTCGGTCTTATTACTGGTGAAATATTACAGTATATGCTGTAATATAGAACATTACGATATGATCCGAGCAGGAAGCATTCAAAGCCGATAGGCCTATCCCCCAATGCAATGCGGCCATTCATTTCAAAGAATCGGGCAGCGATCAGCGGGTCTTTAACGCCAGGATCGCTTCAATATACATATATACAGTCAGTGATTGTGTCACCAGCAACCAAGGAAAAAAGGTTGGGAACCACTGCTCTGACCCATGTCATGACCCTTTTCTCAGCTTGTGAAATGGTTGAATGAGATGTGTGAGTTTTGTCTTTGGGCAGTAGGGCTGAGGTAGAAGTGTGCGAAAAATGCCAAAACACATGTTGTATATGTAGACATACCCAAACAAAGCTATATACATCTTACTCTGTGAACAAAAACCTCGGTAACAATCTGCTTATCCTTTTAATTTCCTGAAAATGCTTCTTAAAACTAGTCCCTTCTTAATTTTGAAAAGCTAGTCTCAGTAAAGGCTACAAAGGTTAGGATGGCTACAAGCTGTAACCACGGTGATTGATATGAGGATCATCTTCTGAATATAATAATTAATATGTTAGGCCTACCATAAATTGATATTTCAAAAAAGTAATTTATTTAAAACAACTAATAATGCAGTGTGATTTTAAATCAAACTAAGTCCCACACATAAATATACCGTATTTTCCGGACTATGAGTCGCACTTTTTTTCCTACTTTGGCTGGTCCTGCGACTTATAGTCAGGTGCGACTTATATATCAAAATATATAAAATTTAACATGTTTTTACATGTTAATTCATACTGAAAACATTACCTACAGCCGCGAGAGGGCGCTCTAGGCTTGTGACAACTAGAACGCTCCTCCTAAAGACAACTGAGAAAGAAAAGAGTTAAACTGCAGGTAGTAAAATATGCAGCCGAAAACGGTAATTGATAAGCAGAAAGAGAGTTTGAAATGAGGGAGAAACTTATGAGGGAGACTGGCGAAAAGGTGACTCTTACTGCAATGAAGAAAACAAAGAAAGCTAATCGGCTAATCGTGGGCTGAAAGCAAGATGGCCAGAGGTGGAGGAAGGAGTCGGGAGGGGCTCGTTCCCGGTGCAGTTACGTCTCCACGCCTTTTAATACATCCATGCTCCACGCCCTGGTAGCTAGTTGTTCTGTGTGCTATTGTATAGTTCAATAACTGTTAATGTGTTACGTTAACATACCGGACACCTACCGTATTCAGCGTATTGTTCTGTGTGCTATTGTGTAGTTGAATAACTCTTGTATTTATAATCTAAATAAATGCGACTTATAGTCCGGTGCGACTTATATATGTTTTTTTTCTCTTCATGATGCATTTTTTGACTGATGCGACTTATACTCCGGAGCGACTTATAGTCCGAAAAATACGGTACTCATGTTTTTCCCCTTTAGTCTTTGCTATTAATATTCATCAACTGCAAAATTAGAAAATTGTGTTTTTAAATAACTATGTATGGAAAATAAAATAAAAAATGCTTCTCTTTGTATATAGTTTATTGTTTTTCACAACATTACAATTCAAAACAAATGCAAATTAGTCAAACAAGCCATTAGGCTGTATTTCTAAACACTCAACTGTAGGTTTTTTTATATAGTATATACAAGGCAAATCAAAGTGCTAAATATAAAACACATTTTTTTCATTATTAGTATTTTATTGTGTAAATTCTCACGTACAATGTGGAACATTCTTTCACAGACGAGATGTGGAATTTGTATTTTAATATTATAACTATATTTATTGTTTAACTCCTCAAATCCAACATTAGAAAAAAACATTAATATTACGAATGTTAGGCCTATATATTTTTATCTTCGTATCCGCCGAGCGGGACGTACTACGTCACTTCCGGAGTTTTCCGCGGATTCGTTTAAACGTTATTATGGTTCATAACTTACTGGAACAAAACTGAGCAACGTGTTGTTGCTGGTCACACAATCACTGACTGTATATATGTATATTGAAGCGATCCTGGCGTTAAAGACCAGCTGATCGCTGCCCGATTCTTTGAAATGAATGGCCGCATTGCATTGGGGGATAGGCCTATCGGCTTTGAATGCTTCCTGCTCGGATCATATCGTAATGTTCTGTATTACAGCATATATACTGCAATATTTCAACGGTAATAAGACCGAAATAATATTATTAAAGTAAAGAAATGAATACCATGATAACATCTAAATAAATGTTGATAGATGTAGCATTATAGTTTAAAAATATAAATCAACAAAAAAGCAATCCAGCTTCCCTGGCTGAAATATACCGAAATAATAACATTAAAAGAAATACATATAAACCATGATACTATCTCGTGAATAATGTTGATTAAAACAGCGGTTATTGGGCTAAAAATACCAATAATAACTGTCACAGATTTCGAGTTAAGGGGCGGGGGGCGTGTTTTTTTCTTTCATCGATATCCGACGGTGAGGGAATAACATGAATGTCTATCTGACAGACCCCCTCGTCGAAAAATAACGTCAAGGGTACCCCTATTTCGTTGAAACTTGACGCCAGGGTCCTTGACCATGCGTCATACATTTGACGAGTAGGGAGTGAGACTGTGTTGGCATGAACGCAATTATTCTACTCACCAGGTAAAAATTACATTTGGTAACTGCAGTGCTAAGTGTATTTTACGTGTGGAAGAAGAAGAATAAAAAATCATTGCAATACAATCTCGAGCGCGTCACAGTGTGTATCTCTCAGTGTTTAGCCCCTCGCGGCAGCACCTTTTGGACTGCTTACACCCGCAATATTAGTCAACAAAACCTGTTCTAAATCAGAGTGGAACTACGGAAAATGGAACATTCTCTGCGGATTCCTCGGACCACAACGGGATGCATTTGTTTTCGGAGGAAACATTGAAGGCACGGAGCTCCGCTGTATTGGATGGCGGTGCATTCAATAGCGCTCTGAAAACAATGTGGTGTGGATTCTCGTGTGATTTGTGGAACATTGGGGAAAAAGCAACAAGTGGATCATAAGCCATTTCGAATGTCAATTTCTCAAGGATGGATGAACAAAAAAGAGAAAGCATACTCACCTCTAAAGCTTTGGAGAATAAAATTGAGAAACTTCAGAAGGAACGCAAAGGAAAGGTTCACAAAATTAGAGGTCTAACACAGACCATAAAGGATCTAATGCAAAATGATGACAATGCCACAGGTGCGATTGCATCTGGAGAATATTAATCAAATAGTGAATGAAGTTACTCAGTTGCATGAGTCTGTGATTCCTCTACTTCCTAGTGAGGAACAAGAAAAACAAAATTAGTGGTTTTCAAGTGTGCTTAAACATCACAATGGACTGCATGAGGATTCACAAAGATGGCTTTCTGAAACTGGGAGACAAAGAAGCAATATTGCTTATATTTCCACAAATGATGTTCCCATGTCTGTATCACAAAAGGAACCTAAGGAGCTGGATGTACATCAAGATGAGAATAATTCTCAGTTGGGACAAAATATTCAAACCTCTGTCATACAAGATGAAGTTAAACCAAATGACAGTGTGTCAAACTCTGGAAGTAGAAGGTCTAATGGGAGGAGCTCGGCTGGGTCGAGGTCAAGTGTCTCAACAACTTCATCAGCACGCATTAAAGCTGAGGCCAACATGGCTGCTCTCATTGCACGACAGAGGCTACTGAAGGATAAACATGAGTTAGAAGACATGGAGGAGCAGATAAGAAAAAAAAAGGAACAGCTTGCACTGGAATTGGAAATAGCCGCAACAATGGCTAAAGTGAATGTGCTAAGAGGCTCTGGAGGTTCTCGTGTTTCAAGTCATCTATCTGTAAAGTTCAATGGCATGGATTCTTATTTTGAAAGGGGACAAATGAAAGACAAGATACTCAGTGCTAATGCAAAATCATTTGTGCCTGATATAGATATCCCAGTACATGGAAAGCCAAGTCCACATTTGGGTGTGAAACCTCAAGTGGAAAATATCATTAAACCAACTCAAACCGAAATTACATCATCAGGATGCCCAGAGTTCAGGCGGCATGAAGGTGCAGTACACATGGGAGTTGCAAGAAAGGCGTGGCAGGAGAGCCACGTTTACAGACATCGTTGACTTCATTGAAAGACAAGTGAAGATAGCAGGTGATCCGTTATTTGGAGATATACAGGATACTCCATTGATGACAGCAACTAAGGATCTGAGGAAATCTAAGTTTCAGCCTCGTTCTAGAGACAAGGGAAGTAGCTTTGCTACCACCATAGCAACAGTGGAAAGGAAAGTTGAATCTGGAGCAAAATGGAAGGAGAGAAGCTCATCTGATATGAAGGCTTTTATGTTTTGTGGAGGAACGCACACCTTGGATCTGTTCATCCAATTGGGACGGAGGGTGCACAATGAGAAAATTGCTTTCTTAAAGGAACATGGTGTGTGTTTTGGCTGCTTGTGCATTGGGCACGTGAGTAGAGACTGTAGGCAGCGTCTCTCATGCAAGGTATGCAGTCAGAGACACCCTAGTGTACTCCATATTTCCCCAAAAGAGCCAAAGGAGAATCTGAGACAGCGATGAGCAGTGCTCTGATTTCTGTTCAATCCAGTGGTCTAACAGGGGCCAGTGAGCAAGACTGTACACTCCCCATAGTTCCAGTTCAAGTTAAGTCTAAGAAGGGATATAAGACATTGATCACCTATGCCTTCCTGGATCCTGGGAGCTCAGCATCATTCTGTACGGAGCGACTGATGAACAAGCTGAATCTCAGGGGAAGAAGAACCGATATTCTTCTCCGGACGATGGGTCAGGAGAAGGTCGTTGGAAGCCATATTGTTTCAGATTTGGAGGTGGCTTAACTGGACGGAGATTGTTTTTGTGAACTGCCTGATATCTACACACAGAAAACCATGCCAGTTCATCGAGGCAACATTCCTCGTCAGAAGGATCTTCTACGGTGGCCTCATCTGAAGCATGTACAGATAAGAGAGATTGATTCAGAGATTGATCTGCTGATTGGAACCAACGTCCCAAAGGCACTGGAGCCGTGGCAAGTTGTCCGAAGCATGGATGGGAGTCCATACGCAGTCAAAACTATGCTGGGATGGACTGTAAATGGACCGCTTAAAGGCGACGGGATAACAGAAACTACTTGTGGACATCCAGATGTCACGGTCAATAGAATCTCTGTTGCAAGCCTGGATGATTTGTGGAAGCAGCAGCTAAAGACCGATTTTCCTGAATGCAGTCAGGACGAGCAGATGGGGTTATCGAGAGAAGACAGTCAGTTTCTGAAATACGTTACAAAAACTGCTAAGTGGATGAATGGCCATTACAGTATTGGCTTACCTTTGAGGAAAAGGGATGTAAACATGCCAAATAATAGGAGAGTTGCAGAACAGCGTGTTCTGAGCCTCAAGAGGAGGTTTGGTAAAGATACTTTATTTCACGCTGATTATACTGCATTCATGAATGACCTCATCTCCAAGGGCTATGCGGAGACGGTACCAACTGAGGATCTGGAACGGAGTGACGGTAGGGTATGGTACATACCACACCATGGTGTATACCACCCGAAGAAGAAAAAGATCAGGGTTGTCTTCGATTGCGCAGCTTCTTTCCAAGGAACCTCGTTGAATGCACAGCTCCTGCAGGGACCTGATCTTACTAGCAAGCTAGTTGGAGTTATGACAAGATTTCGAAAGGAGCCTGTTGTACTCATGGCAGACATCGAGACAATGTTTCATCAGGTCAGAGTACCAGTTGAGGATTCAGATCTGTTGAGGTTTCTTTGGTGGCCGAATGGAGACCATAATCAGAACCTGGTAGAGCACAAAATGGTGGCACATCTGTTTGGAGCCACATCTTCGCCAAGTTGTGCAAGTTTTGCCCTCAGGAAATGTGCAGAGGATAATCAGGAACAGTTCAACTCCAAAGTAATTGAAACAATTCTACACAATTTCTATGTGGATGATTGTCTTACATCAGTGGCTTCTGAGGAAGAGGCAACGGCACTCTACAAAGACCTTCGTGGCCTTTGTGCTAAAGGGGGTTTTCGACTCACGAAGTGGATTAGCAACAGACGTGCCGAGGTTAAGGATTTGGATTTGGATAATGATACACTTCCTGTAGAAAGAGCATTGGGCGTTCAATGGTGTGTTCAGTCCGATACCTTCAAGTTTAAAGTCCGGATCAAAGAGCAACCCTTAACCAGAAGAGGGATCCTCTCCACGGTCAGTTCAATATATGAACCCTTGGGAATCTTGGCACCTGTTGTCTTGTCTGCCAAAAGGATCCTTCAAGATTTGTGCAGAAAGAATCTAGGTTGGGATGATGTTGTACCAGACTTGGCTGTACAAGAGTGGAGAAGTTGGCTGAAGGAGCTCCGTCAGCTTGAAAGTTTTAAATTTGACAGATGTCTGAAACCAGTGGACTTTGGAAAAGTAATCTCTGCTCAGTCACACCACTTCGCAGATGCCTGTGAGACTGGATATGGAACAGTGACATACCTGCTTTTACACAATATTCACAGACAAGTTCACTGTGCTTTTATAATGGGTAAGGCCAGAGTGGCCCAATTGAAACCAATCACCATTACTTGTATGGAGTTGACAGCTGCCATGGTTGCAGGTCGAATGGATGAGTTGTGGAGGAAAGAATTGCAGATGAAACTTCAGGACTCCATTTTTTGGACCGATAGTACTTCCGTACTAAAGTACATCAGCAATGAGACCTCAAGGTTTCAGACCTTTGTAGCCAATCGGGTTTCAAAGATACTCAGCGTATCAAATCCATCTCAGTGGAGATACGTTAACACCACAACCAATCCTGCTGACCTGGCTTCTAGGGGAGTAAAGGTGGCGACACTTCTGAAAGATAACATTTGGCTGTCTGGACCTCAGTTTCTTGTTGGGCCAGAAGAGAGGTGGCCTGAAAACCCTGATGGCTCTGGGAGAATCTTACCAGATGACTCTGAAGTCAAGATGGCTGAAGAGAAGATCGATGCAGTCACCTGCTTGATCAATCACTTCTCCTCCTTGATTCGTCTGAAAAAGAGTGTTGGTTGGATCCTTAAGCTTAGGAGCCTGCTACTGTGCTTCAGTCAGAAGAGGAAGCAGATGAGTGTGACTCTTGCTCAAGGTGGCTTGGATAAGGACCAACAGGAGAGGAAGATAGCAAAGGAGATGCAGAGTCTCAAGGCTCAGACTGTCGGTGATCCTCTTTCAATTGAGGAATTCAGAAAGGCCGAGATGGAGATTATAAAGTTTTGTCAGAAAAGGCGATTTCCAGAAGAATTCAACAGCTTGCAAAAGGGAGAAAATGTGAAAAGGACTAGTCACATTTACAAGCTTAATCCAGTACTGGAAGACGGTATCCTGAGAGTCGGAGGACAACTTAGCAGAGCAGCTATGCCCGAAGAATCTAAGCATCCTGCCATATTGGCAAAAGATTTACACATTTCGGACCTCATTCTTCAGCATATACATAGAGAGGTGGGACATGGTGGTCGCAACCATATGCTAGCTAGACTGCAGCAAAAATACTTGATCCCTGGGGCTAGTTTGGCTATAAGGAAGACCCTGTCAAAGTATATTGTCTGTCGGCGACTGCATGCAGCTCCAGGGCAACAGCAGATGGCGGATTTAACTCAGGACAGAGTTTCTCCAGATGAACCTCCATTCACTTGTGTTGGAGTGGATTACTTCGGACCTTTTGAAGTTAAGCGGGGAAGGAGTATATTGAAAAGGTATGGAGTTCTCTTCACGTGCCTTTCTATAAGAGCCATACACATCGAAGTAGCATCGTCGTTGGACACAGATTCCTTTGTTAATGCTCTTCGATGTTTTATAGCAAGACGTGGACAAATACTGGAATTACGCTCAGACAATGGAACCAACTTTGTTGGTGCTGAGCGTGAATTACGGGAGGCGATGGAGGGTTGGAATCTTGCTCAAATCAACAACACCCTCCTTCAGAAAGGAATTAAGTGGGTTTTCAATCCCCCCACAGGATCACATCATGGAGGAGTTTGGGAGAGGTTGATAAGATCTGTGAGGAAGGTCTTGAATTCCACCCTGAAGGTGCAGAACCTTGATGAGGAAGGTCTTTATACAGTTCTTTGTGAAGCAGAAACTATCATAAACAGTCGTCCCATTACCAAGGCATCCACAGATCCCAATGATTTGGAACCCCTAACCCCTAACCATCTCTTGCTGCTTAAAAGCAAGCCATCTTTGCTAATGGGACAGTTCCAAAAGGAAGACATCTATGCTCGTCGCAGATGGAAACAAGTTCAGTATAACTGACTTGTTTTGGAAACGTTGGACTAAGGAATACTTGCCTCTTCTTCAGGAACGTCAGAAGTGGTCAATTGTCAAGCGCAACTTTCTTCCTGGAGATATTGTGCTCATAATTGACGACTCGGCACCTCGCAACTCATGACTTACAGGAAGGATTGTGAAAACTATCCCTGATAGAAGAGGACTTGTTCGTCAGGTACAAATCAAGACAAAGACCAGCTATTTGGACAGACCTATTACAAAGATTTGTCTTCTACAGGAAGCAGAAGATCCATGAGGACATCAAGCTGACCTTTGAACTATAGACTTTGACTGTGACTTGGACATTGTCTCATGGGCCATTTTTTTTTTGTCCCTACATGACAGACTAAGTGATTGTAAGGATCACGTGTGTACGGGTGTGTGAATAACATAATCTGGGGGGGATGTGAGAAAAGTGAGGCAAGTGCAGCAACAGGAAAGTGAAGAGAATATGTGGATTTGTATTGAAAATGCAAGTAAAAAGTCGATTTTAAAGTGAGTTTCAAATAGGCTTATCGAAAAATAAAATAAAAAAGAATGATTATATAATAATCTAATAGCAATTGCATAATATCAATAGGCTACTTATCTTTAGTATTGCCAGAAGTTAAAAGCTTAACACGATGCTCTAACGTTACATTTGTATCTGTAAATACTTTTGTATCAGAGGATATCAAACACAAATGGAAAGCACTTACCGAACAGTCTGGCATATGCCACATTGGAGCACAATAAGGCTCCTGCCACAAATTGTCTCATCACTTCACTTTAACTGGGCTGTCGTGACTTCCCAGCTTAATTGAAGTGATTTCAGGTGTTCGGTTACACTTGTGACTGACAGAGGAAGTGTCTTGAAGGAAATATATATAGATATCCCCCCCCAGCCATTTCCACAGCCTGTGTGGATAAGAGAGTAAATGTGACCTGTTGCATGCAGACACATTCAGGGATTTAATTATATCACAAACCAATTTAAATTCAATATATACCTGATTTGTGCTTTCCCAAGACACACAATGAAGAAATGACTTTGTCATGTGCATTCATAGCAACTGGAATATTAGTAGTGAAAGAGTAAGGCCAAATGAGGCAATTTATGGTACAAGACCTGATACTGGCACGACAAACTCTTTCCTCCCTGGTTCTCAGTTTGGACTTCAATGATAAATTTTACACCAGTTGAATGGTACACGTCTATAAATAAGCTATGTGTCAAATGAACTAAAGTTGTTCAAGTAACTCCTAGGCCTTAATGCTGTGTCATCACTGTGACCAGTTGGTTAGTAGGACCACAACAGAGATACTCATATCCAGCATGTTAAATATCTGGCCCATGGTAACCATGGTAAATACTTTGGATGGAACTCAGAAATGGGTGTCCAAAAATTCCTAGGAATTTGAATCATTGCAGCTTTTCATTTCAGATTTCTGGAATACCAGTTATACACAAAAAAATTGTATTTCTGCCCATGTTAGTAATTAAAATGAAAAATTGGTAAAATAGGAGTAACTGAGCTGCCGTCTGTTCTTGGAGTGCCTTCTTTGGATATTTGGGTTAACTGATTATTTTTCATTATTATGAGTTAAGTGGCTTTTCAAGATTCTCCTAATTGGCCCCGGTGGGATTTTGAACAAAAACCCTTGATGTTCCCATTTTGTTCCCATCCTCCCATAATTATGTTATTGCATAGACTGTATATATTAATATTAACAGTCTATGTGTTATTGTTATTGTTGTTATTGTAATCTGTAAAGATATTGTTGTACTTTTAACAACATTCCAGTGTTTGATCGTAGCGCAAGACCAGTTTCATTACAAGATTTGATTTCCTTTTTTTTCCTGCTCTCCACTGTCATCTTTGATACTCATCATCACAATCACATGACAGATGGTCCTTTCTAAACCCTCTAATTATATTTCCATCTTTAGATTTGTAATTCATCACGATGCAAGATCTGCATGCCATCTAAACAAAAGTCGGTGAATTGTTCACGAACACCAATGCTTTTTTATATTATTTATAATTTAATAATCCATAATTGGCATAAGCATAACAACAACAATAACTGATGCGGGATTTCAATTTGGCTTTCAATACTTTTGTTATACTGTATTATTTATTCATGGAGGTCTGTGCATAATGTAGCTAAACTTGTTATTTACAGAATTTCACCATTTTAAATGTTATCAATGATTGATTGGAAGCAACGTTGATTTGACCCTACTGTGAATTCTTTCTCAGAATGCCAGTTAATCATTCACCAGAGTACACACAGACACTGGGCACAATGCACCACTGTTTCTGCTCCAAGATTCTGGTTTATCGTTTTCCAAAGTACAAAAGTCAAAACAGTACGAGAAGCATCTTTTTGTTGTTGACAAGTTAGTGCTAATAAAGATCATACTGTAAAATGGGGTCCAACCTGTAAGCAAAGCCTTAAGGGCTTATAGTTGAGTTACAGTTAACTTTAAAATAACCTGGGGCAGCCTCTAGCTCACCCAGTAAGAGTGTTTGCCCCATGCTGGCGGCGTGGGTTTGATTCCAACATGCTGCCCTTTGCTGCGTGTCATCCCCCATCTCTCTCTCCCCATTTCATGTCTATCCAATGTCACTATGTAATAAAGGGAAAAGCCCCTCAAAAAATTGTCTTTAAAAAAAAAAAAAAAAAAAAACTTGTTCAATAACTATTTTATTTCATATATTATATTTGAAATAAAATAAATAAAACTACATCTGCTATAGTAACACTACAGTTGCACACATTCACTTCAACACTACAAACACTACAACTTCAATAACTTAATAAACACGTATGGGAATATCAAGATTTCATTGCAGGATCGAGGACATTTTTCTGATCCTTTTAGCTTCTTTTTTTTTTCTTCTCTTCTCGTGTCTAGTCAGTCTTGTATTCAGTTCTAGGGTGTGTCAGTTATACTTTACTCATCACATTCTCGCCCTCGCGTTGACTTTCATGTGATTACTGGCAGTATATTGCAACAACCTCGGTGACACACAGGGCTGAAACTACGCCCAATCAATGGTCAAGAGCTGCAGAGGAATGTGATTGCACAGAAATACTGTATGATTTGGAAAACCAGTGAAAGACAATCAACATTATTGTTTAAAACTGGTAAACGTTTTAAGCATGCAATTTGAAATGAAGTATGTTCATGTAAAATATTAAAGAAGGCAGTTTTATTATTGTCTTATACCATTTAGGGAGGGCTCAACATTAAGGCTTGTCCGCTTGTCCGGGACAAGTGGATTTTTTGTAGGGCAAGTGGAAGAGAAATGTACTTGTCCCACTGGACAAGTTAAAACTCAAACAAACTAAAATGCCATGTTAGTTCACGTCATGCGCCACTCATTACGTCTAGGTTACCGATTTGAAACGATAATTTCTTTCCCCCGCAATCCCGGTCAGCGGACCGCTAACGTTAGACCCAGCCCGCTGTTCAGCTCGTTCTCTGGAAGCAATGCAGCATGAAAGCACGGTGAACCTGCCGGTGTTAGTTAGCTAACGTTAGCTTGCTAACTAACTCCGCCTTAACGTTACCTCCTCGCCACATCGTTGACAGAAAAGGAGAGACCCGGTGCTAATACGGTACAGGTGCCTTAACGACCGATATCTACCGGACCGAATTGGAACGCGGTGCCACTGAAATGCCTGCGCTTCTCTCGGATGCTCCGAAAACTGACGTTAGAGGCAACCTAAACATCGCCGCATGTTACGCTAGTTTACACTACACTCAACAGCAAGTAACGTTAGCCTATCGTTAGCTAGCAGCTGGAGTAAACAGTTAAAATGCTGACAGCTAAACAGTGTAAAAGTGTGTCTGTATTTCACTGGAGAGGAACATATGACAGTGTGCAGCTGCTGTTGTCGAAAAAACACAGATGTTGCGTTCACTTGAAATTCGCCCCGCCAGCGTCGTGCTGCATTCAAAGTTGTTGTAAAAGACCCTTTTTCCTATCCAGTGGTTGTTTTTGTCGTTTAACAGGAACTTACTGGTGAAATAAGTTATTTTTATAAGTTAAAATGATTTAATGTTGCCTTAGCAATAAACAAGCCGTTCTATTATGTCGTTTTTTTTTTTGCTCCTTTTTGAAAAAAAATAATATAGCAATAATATGCAGATTAAGGGCGTTTTCACACATACCTCGTTTGGTCCGGACTTTCGGACTTTTTAGTTTGATCCGAACCAAAATTACAGGTGTGAAACCTCCCCCGGACCGCGGTCCGGATCAAAAGACCAAATTTTGGTCCGATAAAAAGAGGTGGTCTCGGTCCGGACCAAACTGAACCATGGTCCGGTTCGTTTATAGTGTGAAAGCCTTTTTTGGATGTTTCGGACTTTTGGAAGAAATACAAGAAGCTCTGGCAGGCTCTCCTTGTGTTACAAGACCGGGGAAGCTCCTTTAAGGTGCTTAGTGAGAGAGAGTGACGGTGAATGCGTTCAGAGAAGACAGCTGTCGGCTATCAGAGCAGAGAATACATCAGCAGTTTATTTGTTAAGTGGTAAATGTACAGCGTAGGTTTCAGTTTGTCTCTGAATAAATGCTCCAGAAAGAAAGTTCCCGTGTCTTGCTTCTCAACATCACAATAAAACAAAAAGGGCCGCGGCAGTAGGGGGAGAGCAGCAGTCAGTTGGAAAAACTCCGACACAGAGAGAGGATATGAGAGGACGAGGAAGCCCTTCAACAAACCAATCAGTTAGAAGTATCTGGAGACGTAGCTCACGTATGTGATGACGGCAGGACGTAGGTTTGTCACGTATAGATCTTTAGTGCGCTTGCAAAACTGCAGTGTGAAACCACAACTTACCGGATCAAATGTATACAATGTAACAAAAACATGAACCTTGGTCCGGACCTTGGTTCGGACTTTCATGTGTGAAAACGCCCTAAATATCAGGTAATAATCAACTGTAAAGTAGCTACACCTTTTTAAAAGGATCCTTTCGGTAAATCAGCCTCTGCCGGGTAGAAATTTGTGAAATTGTATAAAAAAAGTTAACACCAACATTTAGTGGCAAAATCCATTGTTAGGTCTACAAAATTATTTTAGATATAGTAGAAGTTCAAGTCACCACTACCTCTGGTCAAAATATTGACTTAGTATCTCAGAATATAAACTAAGAATCTCAAAGTAATGAGAAAATGTCAAATATTGACTTAGAATCTCAATATATTGGCTTAGTATCTCAATATATTAATTTATCTCAAAATATTGACTTAGTATCTTAATATTGACTTAATATCTCACTGTATTGTTCAGTATCTCAATATATTGATTTAACTCAAAATATTGACTTAGTATCTCAATATATTGACTTAGTAACTCAGAATATTGACAAAGAATCTCAAACCAATAAGAACATTTAAAATATTGACTTACAATCTCAATATATTGACTCAATATCTCAAAGTATCGACTTTGAGATATTGAGTCAATAGTCAAAGTATTTGAACGGTTTGTTCAAATTCTGCAATAGCAAAACACAATTTTTTTTATAAAATGATGAATCTTTACCCGGACAAGTGAAACGTAAATGTACTTGTCCGAAGGACAAGTGCCTCAAAAAGTTAATGTCAAGCCCTGATTTAGGTATTTACTTGTTTTATTTTTCTTAAAAAAAATTGGCATCAAAACTATTAAATTAAGCAAGAAATTGCAAAAATACAGAATTGTATCATTTACTGTGAACACAGATTAACCAAAATACTCAATTCTGTTACTCTTACAATAGATAGAAAACCCTGCAGCCCTTCACTGCATATTTCAATACAACGATCAATATAACAATCCCACAACCTTCTTATACAATGTGAAGCAAGTATGGCTAATGGATGATAGATGGGAAACCAAGACTCTGAAGGCAAACACGTAACACACGGCACAAAGTATGTACAACTGACAGCATTCTGCATAGTTTTCAGTGCAGAATACATTTACCAAAAAGCAGCAAAACAAACTAACAACAAAAAGCGATAGCAGAGCAGTGTGCACACACTGACGCCATCTACTTGTTCTTTTTCTCATTCATGTTCAGGGGGAATACCAAGCATTCAGATCCCAGGCCTGTCTACATCCTGTACAGTGAAAAGTAAACATCATTAGGCATAAAAAGAAATTTGTTTGTTTCAGACCAACCCTGTCAATTTATGTGCGACCCAAATTTATTTTATGAGCTTGGGGAAGAAATAATACAAATGAAATAAATACACAAATAAAAAGTTTGAGGAGAATTATAATTTGTCATCAGTCGTGCATGAATACCTGCAGCAGTGTTTAACACTGAAAACACACAGCTCAGTTCAGCGTTTCCTTGCAGCTCTGCTACGGTAGCAGCTAACCTTTGACGTTACCTGCCGGTCACATCGTCTCTAAACCATAGACTGTTAATATTAATGGACAGAGCATGTGTGACGTCACCCATTGGTGTGTGGAGATCTGCTATGAGTTGTCGTGTTTGCCGTTACGGGCGCAGCCATCCTGGTTGCGGATGTGACGATTTTAGACAAGAGGGAAGAGTGAGGGAGGAGCCACGTTACGTTACACATTTTCACTGGCAATCACATCATTCTGTGTTGCAGAAGACTTAAAACTAGCAATTGAGATCATGAACCCATTATGAAAATGTTTACTGAGGTCATAAATCAAGTGAGAAGTGGGTTTACTTTGTGTCTCTGTCCTCCAGTGCGTCCAGCGACGGGCTCCGGTTAGTTTTTAATTAGCCTTCATTAGTAACATTTAATTTTTGTGTGTGTGTGTGTGTAACCTGCTGGGAGTACAGGTAGGCTATGTTATGAAAAAATAGAGTATCCATCGCTACTGTAAAGGAAAATAAAAACCAATTCCTACCTATCCCTTGCTGCCACTTAATAATTCCCTCCTGACCCATGACCTCAACTGAGAACCAACCGGAACCAAACCAAATTTTTTTTTATGCCTTACTTTTGAGCATCATTGTTCAATTCTTTCTGCAGACAGCTCCTAGAGTTTTGAACTTTGGTCCGAGCGCGTTCAGGAAGTCAAGGTTATCGTTGTCACCAAAGTCGCTGCAGCATCCCACAGAGCCAGCTGCAGAGCCCGCCCCCTCAAAACCATAGGAGTGGATGAGGTCATCTGCGTACCGTCCATCCTCTGTTCCAAAATAGGCCAGCTTCTGCAAGACAGAATGGAAGGGAGAGGAAGCGTGTTGTTACTCGCTGTGGACTAAGCCTGAGCGATAGGAGGGGAGATACTACACAATGTGATAATAACACAAAGCTGCTCAGGATATGACTGGAAGTCCGACATTACATAGAGAAACAATTTCTCTCACCAAGACCTGGAGAAATAATAAAGTTTACGGAAGATACTATTATGGCTTAGAGATCAAGATTATATTACACGTGAGAGTTAGCTAAGCTCTTACAGAAAACCAAGTAGTTATTACATCTTAGGGAATGAAAGGTGTACACATCTGGACACATTTCATTCTGACACTTTCTCCCACTTTTGTGCTTCTTTCCACTCTTAGACACCCCCCAACTTTTTTTTAATTTTACAATAAAACAACATTACCTGGTTTATATAGCGGCCGTTTGTTTGCCAGTTGTGAAGAAAGGTTGCGTCCTGGGCAAGGTATCTGTTGTCAAAGTTTATACCGCTACCCATACCAAACTGACCAGACTGAGTACCAAATTGGTTATCATACTGGCCAGAATAGTACTCTTGCGTATCGGATGTGACAACACCGGACGCCCCATGCATCCCATTCCCATGTGTGCTTTGGCCTCCGATTGTGCTGAAGCTCTTGTTCCCAGACCATCCTGCATTCACTCCCTTCACTGAGCCCTTCACTGCTTGGTCAATCCCAGTAGTGGGAATAGTGATGAGGCTTGAATCCTGTAGAGAAAAACAACATTTACCGGTATAAAAAAGAGCAATCGAGTAACAATTAAATAAATTAGGCAAAAAATAAGAAGAAAAAAAGTTAAAATATGTTGTTTTTTTACAAGAGTATGAGCCTAGGCAATGCTTTAATTATTATGTCCTTACCACTTCTTCCCCTGGGGACTCGGTGTTTGATTTGAGCAGGATTCCACCACTGTCTCCTACATCTTCAAATTCTAGTTTCTCTCTCTTTGTCACACAGAAAAATGCAAGCAGTAGGCCTGCAATAACAAAAGATAGTACATTAAAAATGAAAGCACAAGGAGTGCATTTTATAACAAACAGTACTTCACATATGGTAGGTATAAGAGTGAGCATAATGGCATTATAATTTACATGCTTAAGCACACAAATTCTGCTTATTATCTACACAGCGTAGCTTACACAATTCTGCTGGCAATAGTATAGCAGTGGGGGACTCACCGAGCAGTAGGAGGAAGAGCAGAGGCAACAGCATAGCCAGTAAAGCCAGTGGCCCTAATGACACAGAGTGGTCCTTGGCCAAGCAGGCTCCATTCCTGCACTGGCAGATCCTCACTTTCGCTGTCTGTGTTTTACCAAAGCCCTGCAGATCTGTAACATCTATGGGAACATGGTATATTCCTGTGGGGAGCTCTTGGATGTGCCGCAACATAGCTGCTGTGCCTGAGGAGGAAACACGTGTACAAAATTATAAAGAGTAATTTATCCAGTTTCTCCAAGAAATAGCAACACAACACTGTGCAGAACACTAAAGTTATTTTTTCAGGACAGATAAAAGTAAGTGTTCATTATGATGTTTAAAAAAAAAAAAAAAAAAACTTTACCTGAAGATGTAATTTTATATCAAAATATTCACCCACTGTAACAAACAAAAACTCGAACACAGCATACAAATTGGTTGCAATCACACATAGAATAAAAATGACTTCTACACCCACTTAAACATCAGCAAACACTGTCAAAACAGTCAGTATGCAACATCTTATTTAATGCATTGCCAATACAGAAAAAATCTATGTCTAAAGAATCAAGATGTATACTCTGTATGTCCCAAAGACATACTAGAGCCCAACTGATAAAGTGGAAGGTAAATAGTATTGTCTATGTCATATCTTATCATACATATATTGTATCAGCACATGTGTCGCCTAATGAGAAATTACCATACAAAAGATACAGTATGTTTGCAGCACTTTAGAAACAGTCAACATTACATAGTTTGTCCACCAGGGAGCACAAGTTTGTTTTTCAACTGTAAAATGTCCCACTCAGTACATATTAAGGTAAAAAAAAATGTTATGCTTTGCATTTATGTTAAAAATATATTGTCTAATATATAGTTATCAGATTTTTAAAATTCTAATATCTTTCTAGTGCTGGAAAGTAACTACTTACATTTACAGAAGTACTGTACTTGGGTATTTCCATTGTCTGCTAATTTATTCGTCTAACTTTACTATATTTAAAAGGCATTTTTTGTAGTTTTTACTCTTTGATTATATCTATACTTTTATTTGACAGCTAACATAAAATAAGCTCTTAAAATATGATATAAAGTAAACTACCTGCATCAATGATAATGATCCAGTAGCGTAATATATATAATGTACAGCTCATTCTGCTGCATGACATGTACTTTTACTTTTGAAACTATAAGTACATTTTACCGATGATACTTCTGTAATACATACATACATGTGATTTTGAATGCAGGACTTTAACTTGTAATTGTGTATTGTTACAGTGTGCTCTTGCTACCTACTTAAATGATCGGAAATTCTCATCCACCACATATCAAAAACATAATTATCAGTCAAGCTTTATGCCTGACTCTGGCTCATTCACTGGCCATTGTGTTAGTGGTTTATTCACACAAACGTGCAAAAAAATAAAAATTTTTGGAGATCCTAAACATTTCAATGAATAACTGAAACTTTTTTTATGCTGTGAGTAGTTTGCACATTTCTTTTACAGATTTTTCAATAATGTTTGTTAATGTCTCGACAATTTTTTTGTATTTAGTTTGAAAGACATTCTTTATAAGGATGTAGATCAAATAAAAAGGTACAACCACCTACCATTAACTTTTGTCAAGGACCATTTGCCATCATGACCGTGTGGCAGACTAAAGCTGAAGGGGTCAGAAAAGGGTTTCTGGTCTTTGTCTTCAGCCACAACCAGCACTGAGCCGAGCTCTCCTTCCTTCTCACACAACACCATCTCGGGGGTGGGGATCACTGGCACGTTGTCGTTGACATCCTCCACCACAATAATGACTGTTCCTGTTCCTGTTTTGGAGCCTGAAATACATTGGAATTACATTAGAAATGATTCAAGATAATAGTAAAAAGGCATGTTGACACTGAGAAAAAAAAATAACTTGATAGACCAAGTTGGTCGCATTGTGCCATCACTTGGGTGTAAATTATGACGACATTTTAAATTCTAACAAGCATCTGGGATGTGAGGCCAATTTTCAGCATCACATCAGAGAATTGTGAGTCATCCGAAATGACTTGTCACATCACATCGTAATAACAGGTGTTCCCACGTGAGACAAAGTCAGGACATGCTGTTTGTTCAGACAGATACTGCTGAGGGTGGAGCTGGTGTTCCCGATTACTTTCTAACAATACCATCAAAAGGCACGAAGTGGTGATGTGTCTGTTAATTTGGCATGCATACTTCACGCTTTCCCATACCACAGTTCTTGGTGTCAGTTTGATGTATATTTGCCAAACCCAACGGAAACACAGTGAGGTTATAAAACCAGTAATAGATGTGAGTCAGGAATTAATCAACAGCGCAGGGTTGAGGCCTCTTCATCAGTCAATCAGGTTCAGCAGTATTATGGAAGTACAGGAGATGTACTTGAGCTTATGCTATTATCTGAGGAATATAAGTATGTTTTTTTCTGTCATAATGGAGTCTATGGCTCATAGAAGTCATTAAAAGGAAATGTTTAGCCTTCACAAGCAACTTACTAGTATCAACAGCCTTCATGGGGATGTTGTAAATTCCATTTTGGACAAACGTTGACTCTCTGTCAATTGTGTTTGCCACTCTCAGCTCTCCATTATTTCTGTTGACAGTGATCCAGGAGGCTGGGTCTGTGAGCTTGTAATACCTGAGAGAGGGTGGAAAAAGTACTTGTGTATTCTTCAGCAGTGAAAGTCTGCCCTCCAGTGTTTGTGAGAAGTAACATATACTGTACTTGAGTTAGGATCTTGAGATTTAGTTGCAATTGTGTCTGTTATCAGCCATATTGTAACATAGGAAAGCTAATTGTTTTAAAACCAATATAAAGTATAAGAATGCTTACGTGATGCCGTTGCTGCTCTTGGTCTCGGGATCCGTAGCTATGTAACTTCCTATCAGTGTGCCGTTTGGTGTGTTCTCTTTGACAGTGAAGCGGATAGTAGGAGCCGAGAATGCTGGACCCTCATCTTCATTGAGGACATTGACATCCACAGGGATGGACCTCAATTGGTCCGTGGTGCCACTCAGCTCAGCTTGATTACGTGCTGTAATCTCAAGCTTTACATTTTTGTTCTGCTCATAATCTAAGGGCTGGAAAAACAGGGAAGGACTCTCTATATCATATGTTTTCATATGTATTTTTGACAGGGACAGTGCATATTAATAAACATTTCTGTAAATATGCCAGGTTTAGCCAAAAGGCTAGTTTTCATCTGCAGTCCCTGGCAAAATGTTACAATAGGCTCCCTAAAAAGCAGATACACAAAACTACATATTGATTTAAAAAAATGAAAAATAATATGAAATCTCACTCACCTTTGAGACATACAGAAGCCCCTCGTTGGTTTTGGGGTCAGTATCTATTCTGAAATGTCCATTTTCATTTCCTTTACTAATGACGAATTTCGAAATCCAGTTTGGTGTGTTTATTAAATCCCTATCTTCAACGGGAATTCGGAGGAGGAGTTTTTCACTTTCATTTTCTTTGACATCAACTGCATACTACAGGAAAGAAAACGTTGTTACTTATTAAATCAGATAACAGTAAAACCAGTTTAAAACACACTGGTAAAGACTTAATATAACATGCACCTGTTGGGTTTCATTTTATAGTCACAAAACATTAAGACATCATTTCAAGATGTGCAATCTTTTTGTAAGTGATCGCTAATCACTTACGGATGTTTTTGTGAAAATGGGCACGTTGTCGTTGATATCTCCCACAGTAATGGTTGCTGTTCCTGTGGTTGAAAGGCCATTTACTGCACCGTCCATATCTTTGATTACTACTGTCACCAAATGCTTGTCTTTTGCCTAAAGAAATAATGTGACAAAATGATACCAGAAAAAGGTAAATAACATGTTAAGATGAGGCAAGAGATCAAGATTTTATAATTGTATTTCAGAGTAAATCACAATATATTGGTGCTGGTGTTCACCTCTCTGTCCAGGGTGTTAGTTGCTGTAGTGATGACACCCGTTTCTGAGTTGATGGCAAACAGGTCTAACCCAGTTGTGAGAAAATACTTGATCTTGGTGTGGATGGTTCCTGCTAGGTCTCTGTCTGTAGCATTCACCTTCCCCACCACTGTCCCTGTGGTGTAAAACATAACCATTGAGTTTATCATCAGCCACACTGAAAGTCAAAAACTGAGGATTACTGGTGTGTGTTATGTGTTCATCTGTTTTACCTGCGACGCTTTGCTCTGGCACAGTGAATTGTAGTTGGTTTACGAATGTTGGAGCGTTGTCATTCACATCATCTACAACTACTTTGACGTCCAAAGGTAAGTCTGTCTCCTTATTTGTGAGTCTGTCAAAAACTCTGGTTGTTAACTGTGATGAAACAAAGTCAATTTTACAAGTTTAACCCACACAAAAATACCTCAAGAAAGTGTGAGCATATCATATGGTTTCGTTTATTTTCAATGTCAGACTAGTCATTTAAAGTGTGATGTACTGCGATGTCAAATATTAATGATTTCACTTAAGGGTCGAATCAACTTAATAAACATTCTGCTTTCACACTATAGCCAAAACTGTTAATATCAACAGTTTAAATCTTTTTTTTTAGGCAAAAATACCAAACATGACTGTACCTAGGTCCAACCTTGGGCCTTAGGAAATTGTGACAGTCATTCTTTTCTGTTAATGATGAGATTAATAAGGGATAAGGTAAATAATCATTAGTCGCTGGCCTGTTTCACACTCACTATAAACGATGGGAACTCTTCACGATCAATTGGCCTGTTCACCATCAACATCCCACTTTGAGGGTTCAGACTGAACAATCCCACTGGATTCTGATTGACACCAGGTCCACTGATGGTGTAGAACACTTGGTACTTGGCTTCCGAGTCCGATATAATCTATAACAGAAACCAAAAAAGTCAAACATGATAACAAAAAAACTGGTATAAAGGTATAAAAATATCAAAGGAATTAATCACTGCATAAAGTCAGTGGAAAGCAGGGGCGATTCTAGGATCAAACCTTTAAGGGATACAGTGCACGATAACCTCTGAGCTAGAACAACAATGTCAAAGTTTTTTGACACTAATAAATAACACTATGATGGAACTAAACCTGACACTTTATAAGTCACAGTAATAATGACCCATTTGACACAGTGTTCTAACATTCAGCAACTTTAGTTGCTTACTTTTCAATTTGGGTTCTAATCTGCGCCTTGAAATTACCAACTTCTTCTGTGGGGACTAGCAATGTTAAACTTCACAACCACACTCCTGCTCTCCCTCTGACAGATTAGATTCAGCCAAAGGCCGGTGTCTGGCACGACCGCCTCCGATTGGCAAAAAACTATGTTTCTGTTGACCCTTCACTGGGTTACAGGCATCTATATCTATGGTTACAGGTGCATAGCATTGGCTACAGTGACACAGGATATTAAAGCTGTTACAAGCCCTTTGAACCTGTAATTGTTTGTCCTCTGTCACTAACAGACAACTTTGTAACTCACTTGAAGCACTAAATTGATTAAAAAAGATGAAATGAGATGAAATTAAAAAAGGGTCTAAAATCGCCCATGGTGGTAAGTAAAGTAATGAACAGGTGTGTCTGGGGGGGAGGGGGGCAAGTGCAGCAACAGGAAAGTGAAGAGAATGTGTGGATTTGTATTGCAAATGCTGTGATAAAGATTTAAAGGCCATTTAGTGTAAACCTAATACACTACAAGGTTATAATTTATCTATATTTTCAAGATTAAGATTACCTTGTTAATTTCTTTTGGAAAAGGTCCTTCATCATTCTCTAAAATGTTGAAGGGTGGAGGACTCCAACGTCTCTTGGAGCGCTTCAGAAAGCCTGTGGGCTGTGACATGCAAACAGGTCAGGAATGTTACAAAAAAAAGGTACTTCTGACATGTTTAAGCTGCTATAAACTGTTAAAAGCATGCATAGTCTTACCTTTTTTTCCCGTATTGCACTGTGGACAAGGTGAACTACCATCTCACTTTCCAGTCCACTGTTGTCCCGAGCCCACACAGAAAATGTCCGCCCTCCTGGTGCCACTGATACAGGCGTTACAGCTACTATTGCTCGATTACTCGTTATTGTAAAACGTCGGTCCTCCAAAGTTAACTGCATTGTTTCGGTATCACAGTCGGCAACTTCAACTGAAAACCAAGAGAGGGACAGTGGAAAAGGTAAAAGGCGGCTACAAAACAAAAGGCGAGTCAACCTGGAATGGAGAAAACTGTTCCATAAATAATTAATGAACAAATAATAAGAGCAGTAGGCTACCTGTTGCGATTTTGTATCCAGTAGGAATTGTGTCGGGCACAATTATGTACAGAGACTTCGGGATAAAACACGACTCCACACGGGACAACATCTGAAGTAAAAAGTCGATCTTAAAGTGAGTTTCAAATAGGCTTATCGAAAAATAAAAAAAAAAAAAAAGAATGGAAAGTTTTACACTAATAGCAATTGCATCATATCAATAGGCTACTTCTCTTTAGTATTGACAGAAGTTAGAAGCTTTAACACGATGCTCTAACGTTACATTTGTATCGGTAAATACTTTTGTATCAGAGGATATCAAACACAAATGGAGGCACTTACCACCACCAGGCAAATGTTGAAAATTAAAACGTTCGCCATGTTTGAAAACTTTTCATGGACCATGTCCGTATGGAGGAAGCTCCACCGACAGTGAATCGTCCAACAGTTGATGGATTTGTGTCGGCGTCGGACGAAGAAACTTGTCAATTCCTGCACAAGTGCTCTGAATAAAGGACAGGCAGACTTCACTGAGCCGCGGTAAGCTATCTGTCGCTACTGGCCGTGAGTCAACACAGACACACCTTGGCTGCCACACCCAGACTCTCCCTATAAGCTCCGCAGGCGAAAGCACCTTTGGGCTGTGCTCATTGTTGTGTTGCTATTGTAACATACTGAACATGTCAACTCGTAAAGTTTGCATTTATATATATTTTTTTCTGCCAGCAGGGGGAAATATTGCTTAAATATTCTTCCTAGCTAAAGTTATTCTGTCATACATTATAGCCTACACTAATACATCAAAACCAAGCTAAACACTATCATTTCCCATGGAAATGTATTATTGTTGTACTATATGATATACAAATGTTTATAATAAAAGCACTTGCATGTATATTATGTTGATTTCTATAAATCTTGTGCAGGTGCTTTAAGTTATGTAAGCCACAGAGGAAGTGTCCATGTTTTAGAATTGTCTGGCGCTATCCTTGTTTGTTTGTCTGATGACACAGATAGTGACCCCTGCGTGCCCCTCCTCTCTCCTTTGCAGCTCCAATGAAGCATTCTGTTAGGAGGAACAGCATTGCTTTTCTCACTTAACGCCACAGGAATGTGTGCTAAATGAAGCCTGCTGTGGGGGAGGCTCTGCTCCCACAGCGAAGTGCTCACTATCTCTATAAACGGCTGATAAAAAGGGAGAGTGGTCAAAGCCAGCAACACTGGGCCTGTGTCCTTTAAACCATGTCCCAGTTGGATCTACTGTAATGGGGTAGGCCTGGTTTAAAAGTGAATAGGGAAGTCAGACTACGTGGGGCTGCAGGAACAGGAAAGGTGAGAAAAATGTCAGGAAGACTAGCGCTGCTGTGAGTCATGGGTGTAGACATGATGAAAGAGTCTTAACGGAAAATACAAAACAGACTCAGCTAAAATATATCACTCCAACACTAAAATGAAAGTTACTGTACTCAGGCTTCATATAGTACACATAATAAGTATGTTTGAACAGATAAACTCATTGTGTTTCTGCCTATTCTATTGGTGACAGGATGTCTGACCTCTCCCTCCCACACTGCACTCATTGTGATATACTGTGTTCAAATCAGTCACTACAGATCCTGTAAATAACCAAAGCATTACCTAATGACTTCTCTACAGTTTGAAGGAAGCTAACAAATATTTTATCAGGTTGTGTGTTCTTTTTAAACACCCATGTTCAGTACTGTTATTATTTTCCCAGGTATTACACAAGGTGTGTCACTATGATGTTGTGAAAGCTAGATGGAGCAAACCACCTACATGATTACAACAAGTTGTGTGTGCTCACTTTCAGATGGCATAGTTGACAGTTAAAAAAGCTGAGACAGTTCTTATTTATGAACCTGTCATATGCCTGAAGTGTCTTGCCTAATGCAACTACTCCACCCTTCTCTCCACTCCTGCTGTGTGAGTGCCAGCGAGAGGCAGGGCGGAACATTCATGTCATATTCACAGTACCGGTATTTGTGTTTCGAGAGAACAATGTGACGACTAATAGCTGTCCGATTATTAGTGCGTCATTTGCAATACTTGTCAGATTAAACTGCATTCATTGTTTTTGTAATCAAATGTCACAAAATATATGCTTGCTAGTTACCATTTAAGTTACCAGTGTATTACAGCCAGGCACGCCTATCTTATATCCTATGTTAACAGTCTACTACGACAGCCCTGCAATACTACCTAAATGAAGGTGGGTTCAAGTTTAGTTAAAAACAAAGAGATGTTGACTTCATGGTACTTTTTCGCTTTTGAATTGTACTGCTATATACTGAGAGGTGTTTGTAATATTACCCTGGTCTTTAAAAATGGAGTGGACAAGATATTTAAAAAAACCTCTTAGTAGGCCTATGAAACAATACAATTTGACAGCATTAAATAAAGTTGACTCAACACCTCTCTAACAGAGTTTCAAAAAAAGCTGAACTTTATAACCTCCCGAAGGTAGGATTTAATGCAGAGCTGTAATATTAGACCACAGTTTTATGTAGGCTTATCTAAAAAAAATGTCAACTGAGTGCATCTAAACCAGAATTGATTGATTGATTGATTGATTGATTGAGCTGGATGGTTTACTATATTATATTTTAATTCAGCTGTCATGTGTCTACTGAAAGATCTTATAGCATACTGTTTTAATATGAACTAAGACATTGCATGATTGCAGCTAATTCCTAATTACTGATATGCTGAACCTATACCTGAGCATATACAGTCACTGCTCTGTCAAATTACATACAAACCAATAGGATGGTGTTATTTGAGCAGTGTTGTTAGAATGAATCTTTCTCAGGACTTTCAAATGTTGCATTCTCCCAAAGCGGTTTGGTCACTCAAACTGGACAGTCGTGACACACCCAGCTCTTGTGGCATGACTCTCTCTCTCTCTCTCTCTCTCTCTCTCTCTCTCTCTCTCTCTCTCTCTCTCTCTCTGCGTTTTCAGGGTACTGTAAGCCCAATGTAAAGTTATTAGTAAAAAAATGTTGTTAAATTAATAACTTTGAGACCGTGATAAAGAAAGTTGCTAGCTTCAATCTGACACAGCACAAGTATTTCTTTATCTGAGGTGCAAATCATGCAGGATTTGTCTTCATATGGGAGCGTTGTTTCCACGCAATCACCTTTGTGCTCATATTTCTGATAGACGCTGATTGAGAAAGTCAATGACCAATACAATATTGCTCTCTCATTGTGAGTAAAAATATAATGCACAGGTTGCAAAATTCCAGTGAATTGTGAGCTTTACTGTCAGACTAATACGTCATAACTGCTGTAGAAACTAATGGCCTAATCAGGCAAGATAAAAAATGGTACTGTATTTCCTCTCCCACACGCACCTTTGACCATGGGGAGTACAACTTTTATGTATCCTGGCAACATAAACTCACTAACTCAACAACTACATGCACACACACACACACACACACAGTCCATTGTGCAGCTGAATGTTTATGAGTGCTGCACTCTTTGGGAATTTCACAGGCACAGGGGAAGTTTTACAGATGAGTGAGGAAGTTGGTCTGAAAGGGCAATAGTTTTTTTTAATTCTTAAAATCATATCATCATAAAATCACAAATAAAAAGATGTAATCCCATACTGCAAAGTCAAAAAGTCAACTTATTTTAAGCCTTGTTTTTATCCACACAAAAAAAAAAAAACATTCAGATTGATCATTAAAAATGTCTGTCAGGTTTGGACACATTTTGTTGCCAATACTGGAGTGATTTATTTTTCTCTCCTGCACTGTCAAAGACAATAGGCTGCACACATTACAGCTATATGCACACAGTGGACATAACCACCCCCTTTCTCCGCCTGTTATCAGTAGCTGGTGAGCAATCAGACAGAGAGGGGACCGCCTATCGCTGTAAAAGTTTTTCCTCCACTCCGAAGGGTCAAAGTCGGAACCAACGACTACAGTCAAAGCTAGATTTGACGCGATTTCACCTCAAGAGGCGGATTAAGAAAGTTTACACTTTTCAAGCCTGATGGCTCCACTGCTGAAATGCAGCCTTTTTATTCTGCTGGCGTGCTTAATAACGGTAAGTAAACGATCCCCATTGTTAGATGTTCCCTGTCGCATGTAGAGTGTCGACGTTTTACACAGGTGTGGCTCTCTGGTGAGAGATTAAACTCTCCGGATTTGTTTGTCTGTAGGCAAAGCGTAGTTAAAGTCGTCGGGTAGGTATGCTAAAGCTAAAGATTGGAAAGAAAAACTAAATCCGCAGTCTACATGGACACACACTTTGTGCTGGGAGGTTTCTTTATGTATTGTTATGTTCTTTTCAGTAAAGCAGCTTTCCATCATTATTTCCCATACCAGATGAGGGGGAAACTTTTCAAGTCTTGATCAAGTCATAATCACATATCGATTATCCCTGATAAATATGAGTTGTGGAGCTTTGTGACAATTAAATATGTATATTGTACTATTAATGATATTAATCGTTTTTATGTTACGTAAAGTCATGTAGATTGTCGAAAGTTAAAGTTGGCATTCTGTACTTTTGTTTAACAGGCCATTTTATTGACATTAAAATTGTCAATTTGCTGTAGGCACACATTAAAGTTTTTTTATTTTTAGTTTTAAAGATCTCTGAGATCGCCAATGTGCCTAACCTGATGAAAATTAATAGGCTGGGTAAACTTGTGTGGTCATGTGTAGGCCTATTTCTCAGGAGCAACAGTAATATGCGAAGATATTAGTAATGATCGCGTTTTTTCTCCCTCTTTCTTTACCTGCAGCTCGTTCCTGTGGGGGCAGAAGGAAAAGGCTTTCACAGACAGAAAAGAGAATGGATCATAGCTCCCAGACAGCTCGTGGAGAACCACGATTACACAACCTTGGATCATATCGCTAGAGTGTGTATACTTTTTAAAATGTATTTCTAAAGCATTTTATTAAAACTGAATATCCTAATTCTTTTTTAGACTTATTTAAAACGTCATGCAGACATTGAATGTCGGCACACCAACATTCCATTTCTTGCAGTAGTTACAGTACATTGATTGTATTTCCCCCCTCGCTGGTTTTATCCCGAGGCAACTTTTGTTTGATCAAAGTCTTCAGTTTACGGAGTGTGTAAGAACCGCTCCATGACACTGGCAAACTTCCATGTTCATAATGAGTTAGTACAGACACTGCTGGCTGTACTCATCAGAGCAAAAACTGGTTACATGCCATATTTCAGTTAAGTACATATCATTAGTGGTGGAAGAAGTATTCAAAACATCTACGTAATTAAAAGCAATATCACAGTATAAACATACTCCATTACAAGTAAAAGTACTGCATCCAGTATAAGTACTAATGCACAGTACCTACTATCAGTGTTATAGTATTTTTATTAGCCTAGTTTTTATCATTATTTTTGATGTATTGAAACGTAAATTGTACTTTAATGTTCTAGTTGGTCTAGGTGGAGCTAATTTGAACTATTTCACGTACTTGTGGGAGTTGAATCCTTAACAATAGATCATATTTTATAAACTGATCATATGTTTTGTATGTAAAAAATCTTAATTTTAAAAGTAACTAACTATAGCTCTTAAATAGATGTAGGCCTAGTGAAGTGAAAGTTGCAATGTTTCCCTCTGAAATGTTGTGAAGTATAAAGTAGAGTATAGTAAAGTACAAGTACCTCAGAGTGAGTACTTAAGCAAATGCGCTTAGTTCTATACCTCCGCCACTGCATGTTAAGCCACATGCTTGCATTCACATGATCTGTCGCAATAGCCACTGCTAATGCTCGCTCTTGAGGGAATTACTGTAATTGTTGGGGCTTTGGAAATTGTAGAGTGTGGTCTAGACCTACTCTATCTGTAAAGTGTCTCGAGATAACTCTGTTATGATTTCATACTATAAATAAAATTGAATTGAATCTGAATGCAGGTAGCATTCATTTGAAATTATGACTGATAGAATACAGTTGTGTGAAAAAATGAAATACATTATTTTATAATAAAATTGACAGTAAATAACCTGAATACACTTTTCCTTGTAATTGATTGAATTAATTGTAATTGTAAGGTCTTACCAGATCAGGTGGATTTATTTTGTGTTTGTTTTTAAACATTTTCAGATTCGCTCTGATAAGGAGAACTACACCACAATATGGTATTATCTATCGGGGCCTGGTGTTGACCAGTCCCCTGTTGGTAGATTTGCTATTGACCGTGACACTGGCTTTGTGAAAATCTTTTCCATTCTGGACCGAGAGGAGACCTCCTCCTATCATGTAAGAGCACTTAAACATCCTGTGTGTAAAATTGAAAGCATTTAAAGTCATACCCTCAAGTTGTACATTGAGGAAATGGTAACGTATTTCTGATTTCTCTTTTTGTAGCTACGAGGCTTGGCAAAATTCACTGATGGGACCCTTGCTGAAAAGGATATTGACCTTCATATTACTGTTTTGGATGTAAATGACAACCCACCGATCATTAAAGTACAGCAAGTTGGATATGTCAATGAATCAAGTGCAGCAGGTATTTTAAGACAAGTGTATTTGTGAAGGCAAATATAGTTGTACCTGCACTCAATGAACTGATGTATTATTTAATTCGCTCTGTTGATTCCTAGGTACTTTTGTGATGAAAGTGATAGCAACTGATGCTGATCAAGAGAACACAGCCCACTCCAAGATTGTCTACAGAATTGTGGGGCAGAGTAGCACAGCAGGGATGTTCTCCATCATCTCTGATACTGGAGAGGTCATTGTTCGACAGAGCACTCTAGATAGAGAGGTGAGGCACTGACCTGAAATTCTTCTCTTGTCGTCCAGCACAACCAATTATATTCATTGGAAGAGCTTTCAACTTGTAACACTGTATCGGATCAGTATCACACAGTAATGATGAGACCATTTCTAATCCTCACACTATGAAAACAACTTCTATGTTCCACCTGTTGAATCACTGTCAATGAGAAAGTAGCATTTTGTGCATTTTTCTAGCAATTTTAACAAAATATTGAGACTGAATCACATTGATTTTCAACGACTTTTACTGGAAACTAAAAACTAGAATGTATTAATCGGTGCATTGTAAATCTGGTCTTTTTTTTTAGACACAGGATACATATACGTTGACTATAGAAGCATCCGATATGGGTGGACAAGCGGGAGGACTGTCAGGAACCGGAGAAATTGTGGTCAAAATTCTGGACATAAATGACAATATTCCAACCCTGGAAAAAGAATCCGTATGTGTGACACAATTACCAAAACCAACACTTTATGTATTGTTTTTTTTAATTGGCTTTTATAATAATGTTGTTCTAAAGTAACTTTTTTGTGTGTTTTTATTTTGCAGTATGAAGGGAGTGTGCAGGAGAACACTGTCAATGTGGAAGTGATGAGGATCAAAGCCGTTGACATGGATCTGATTTACACTGAAAACTGGCTGGCTGTGTATGAAATCGTTTCAGGGAATGAGGCAGGCTATTTCACTATCACTACTGATAATCGGACCAATGAGGGAATTATCATGATTCACAAGGTAAAAGAGTGTAGTTTAATTTTGATGGACTGAAATTGTCAACAGTGTGGTTCCATGAGTAGAGTAAATAGTACTACAAAAGCTAAGGCTAACTGCATATCCTGTGTATTATTCTTTTAATTTGCAGGCCTTGGACTATGAGGAACTAAAGACACTTAACTTGGAAGTGGCTCTTTCTAACAAAGCAGCATATAATTTTGGCAGTGGGATCATGACTGGGCCTATAATCCCAAAAACATACCCTGTTAAAATCAATGTGATCAATCAGAAGGAAGGCCCCCGATTCCAACCAAGTGTCAAAGTGGTGACTATCTCTGAGGACCAGTCTTCCGTCTTCATCAACAAAGTTATCACTACCTACTCTGCTATTGACAGTGACACGCTAAAAACAGCCACCAACGTAAGGTACAGCCACATAGTGAAAGATCACTAAAGTCCTTAAACAGCAGATGTATAGATATCTTTCTTTGCGTCTCTGCTTTGATGTATTTTACATAAATAGCATTTTTTTTTGTCCTCCCATATATGGATTTTCATATTTATAGGTATGCTAAATTCAAAGATGAGGGCAACTGGTTGATTGTTGATGAAAAGACGGCAGAGATCAAGCTGAATAAGCTTCCTGACAGAGAGTCCAAGTTATTGATCAATGGAACATATTATGCTGAAATTATATGCATCTCCAATGGTGAGTTCTGTAAAAAAAATGATTCTCCAATGGGCTGATATGGTGCACAACAGGTTTAATAATAATCACTCTTTTGATTGGCTTTCAGATGATTCCTCAAAAACTGCCACAGGGACCATAGCCATTCAGGTGGAGGACTTTAATGATCACTGTCCAAAACTGACCACTACAATCCAGACCATGTGCCTCGAGGAGGCACATAGTGTGATCTACGCCACAGCCGTAGACGAAGACAAGTTCCCCAATTCTGCACCATTTGAATTCACTGTGATTCAGGGGAGCAGCCAGGGAGGATGGAAAGTGGAGTATCTTAATGGTAAGGTTACAATTAGGGCTTGGCAATTTTCCAGCAAATTTGCGTTACGTGGGCATTCGGTCTTAGTGCTCTTCAAGGTTTACATTAAAGAGGCAATTTTAGACAAATGTTGTGTTCAGCTCTAGTTTTTCCACATTAGATTTGCAAGCAGATTATGGTCATTACAATGTATATGTTTAATTTGCTTCAGATGGTACACATTTCTGTGTTTTAATATAAACATGTAAAGTTGCTGCAAGTACACTTAGCCAGGGGTGTTTTGCACATAGAATAATTGCAAAACTAATTGGAAATCACTTAACTTTTTTTACTGAATTCAACATAATGTAGGTGTTTTAGTTTCAGGGAAATACTATTGTGCATCTTTAATCACCGGCATGGATTATTTATTTTTTTTAATTTATTTTAGCCTTATCTCTGATTTTTCCTGCCATAACAAGTAATTGTCGCTAGGTAAAAAGGTCCATCTTTGTTTTATCACGTCTGTATAAAGAAAGGAAGCACTGTCATATATTACAAGACCCAAACAAACAAACTTCTTTATAACTCCCACAGCACATTTTAAAACGTAGTTCTCGTCTTTCTTTAGAAACCACAGCCATTCTGCGAGACCAAGCCAACTTGTGGCCAGGCACGTACAAAGTGGCAGTGGAGATCAAAGACCAGCAGGGAAAGTCATGTGCTGATGTTCAGATGATGGACGTAATTGTGTGTAGTTGCCATGATGTCACTAAAACCTGTACGCAGCGCACTGCAAAGACTGTGGATTTTGGAGCTAAAGGTGTCCTGCTTCTGCTCCTGGGACTGCTGCTTCTGCTATGTGAGTAAGATTAATCCTTATTTCCTTCTCTTCCTGGTTGGCTGTTTTGATAAGAATCCTTTACTTTCCTCTACATGGTTGCCTAACCTGACATGTTGCAGCATGCTTGGAGACATTTACAAAAGAAAAATGGGTGGATCACTGGACTTTTTTGAAAGAAGCAGATCATGACTCTACCATGCATTACACAAAGATCTGTTGTCTACCCATGAGTGTTATCCCTCTATTGAATGAAAGTAATTCACTGATTGATCGGTGGACTTTATTTTAACCTGACCAGTACAGACTTTCATAAGACTTTCTCTTGACATAGTGTGAAACGTGTATTTTCAGTGTTGCCCCTTCTGCTGCTGTTCTGCCTGTGTGGAGGTGCAGCAGCTATTGGAGATTTCAAGGCCATACCATATGATACGAAGCAACAGCTCATCTCATATCACACTGAGGGACAGGGAGAAGACAAGGTATTTTGATTAGCATACAATACTTCTATACAATAATTATATATATTTAGTTTTAAAATGTGTCAACCAAATGTGCCCAAAATGCTGCATCTCTGATGGGATCTCACATTTTCCCCACAGGAAGTACCTCTTCTACATGTCCCAGTGGAAGTTGATGGTGGCACAATGAATGCCAAAAACATCAACACCTATGAGGGAAAGGGGAACTTTGGAGAACTGAATGACTTTGGAGCTGCAGCAGGGGGAAAAGGCACGGGCCTAAATACTTTAACCATGACAGCCGAGGACATGCGCCTGTACAACCAATATAACCATTCCGGTTGGCAGGGGGGCTTTGACTACAGTAATGCTGGGATGATGACCGGACAAGAAAATAATTTCTCCCATTACAGGGCTGGGGCCTTTGATGGGATGGCTCTATCTGATCAGTTCCTGGAGGAGTATTATTCAAGTGTGAGTACATAAAACACCACATACAAAATCCAAGTTTAATGGTTTTTAACAAAAGCCTAACATTGTGAATTGTAAGTTTGTAACAACAATATATTCTGGTTTTATTTTTTTTGCAGAAAGCCAACCATGCTGCACACCAATCCCAGCAAAAGGACGCTCTGCTGGTCTATGACTATGAGGGTAAAGAGTCCCTGGCAGGTTCTATAGGTTGCTGCAGCCTTCTTGAGAATGACAATGACCTTGCGTTCCTCAATGATCTCGGGCCTAAATTCAAAACCCTGGCTGAGGTTTGTCAGGGGTCGACCTTGGTAACGGAGTCTGTGGAAGCAGAGCTTTCTATCTCTCCACCCAGACCAGTGTCTCCTGTCTGGCCCTCCACCAACACATATGTCCATACTCACACAAAAATCAGGGACAGGGACCACGCCAACATCAACACCCTCAACACCTCCAATGTAGCGTCTGGATGCTCCACCATTGTGCATGAGGAGAGAATCACTGAGAGAGCCCAGGGTTCAGACACCGTTCCCAGCGTACATGTCCAAGACAAGAGTGGGATTTCCAGTCAGACGCTGCTCATACAGCAGCCCACGATGTACTACGCTGCCACACCCATGTATGTAGTTGAGTCCAAGCCCCAAATGGTGCTTGTGTCAGGGGGCACCCAGCAGGCAATGAGTCAAGTAGGCCAAGTTGGGCTAAGTCATGGGCTGGTGCAGGTTGGTGGCCTGCAAAGTGGCCAGGGGATGGTGCAGGTTGGTGGCCTGCAAGGTTCTCATGGTGTGGTCCTTGTAGATAGGCAAGTAGGAATGGGTGGAGTGACAGGGCAGGTAGCACAAGGCCATTCACAAGGAACCCACTCCAGGTCAAGACAGGTGTTAGTGGTGGAGAACGGGTCCTCAGGGGGAGAGCAAGGTGCGCACTTAGCACAGGGCTTTGTTCAGACAGGACATAGGTCTGCAGAGCAGGGTTTGGAGGTAAGAGGTCAAGGTTTGAATGTTCAAACTGAGAGTTTTTCACTGGGTTCACGCGGTTCTGCCGGATCAAATGAGGACTTTACTGTGACCGCCACACCCAAATTGAAAGGAAGCCAGAGAGTGGTTGTGCAACGTAAGAAGGTCTCTGTAACTGAGAGGAATATTGAATCTAGTACAAGGGCGTAAAGCAGCCCTTTTGTTTAGCATATACACTAGTCACACTAGTTTAGATATATACTGAAATATATTTCAGTATACTAAAATATACTACAGTATGTAAATACATACAGTAGATGGCCATACAGATAGATATTGTGATAAATTGTGGTAAACTGGTAAAAAGCATACTTTAGTCTGCTTAACCAAAAGGGCAATACTGTTTGTTCTCATCTAGTGATAACACTACTGCTCAATGTAACACATGGCATTGACTACATAACTCTCATGGCCATAAAAAAGCATTGCATGTCCAATACTTAGCAAAATGTAATTCCCCTCTTTGTCTAGTCCCAAGAATGCCCATTTAAGCACCAAACGACTTAAAACCATTATATTTATTTCAGGTAGAAAACTGCATGGCTTCAGTGCAGGAACAGCCAAAGTAAATATAACAGAACTTAACAGTATAAACAAAAAGGTTACCTGCCCCTACATGTCTGATTACAGCTATATGCAAGTGTCAGCTAGATGCTCCTAAAGGCTCACAAGGTTATTATAATGGATGCAAAATCATAGCACCTGACAAATAATCATGTCACTGGTACGGATTAATACTCTTAATAAACTCATATATTTACTTACACATATTATTTATTTCACTCTGTGCTGTGGGGCAGATATAATCTTACTTATTGCTCTTCTAGATTAGAACAACACAGCATAGAGCTCTTCAGTCACTTGCCTATAAAAATTACTCTAATTATACTGTAAATTGTTAGTCTGAGAAGCACAATTATTTTGAGAGTGACTAAAGTCTAGGTATAACAATGTAGTTACTATAATGTTGCATGTATCCATATAGGCTTGGAACAGTGCTCTGGGTACTATATTTTCATAGTGTGGTGTGATGTAAAAATGCTTTGGTTGCATTTTGGAATATTTTAGCTTCCGCCATGCCATAAACCGTTCTGCTGACCTTTTAGATTGCTGAGTTATACTGGAACATAGATAAATGCTGTTTGTAATGGACAGATAACCAAAGTGTTTGAATGATATAGTGCACCAAGAAGGGAGTAGACTGTTTCTTATCAGTAGACAATAAAGTCATCAGACTATAAGCCAAAGAAGAGAATACTGCACAAATTCTCAATTCTATTGTTGCACTCTTTTTATTATTTCTACGGAATATGTGTGGGTTTTTTAGTTGTGCTTTTACAATAAGCCAAGTGTAAACTCCAAAAGATCTAAGTGCCAAATCTGTAAAATGTTAAATGTGTTTCTAATTTATATTGTGCCAGAATTATGTAAGCGATAATGTAGAGAGAGGCGGTCATTATTGTGAATAAGAACCCAAACAGGATGATACAAGTGAGTGAGCTAACTATGGAGCTAACAAGCTTCATTTAATCTTTTTATACTTCACTTATTATGTTTGAGATGTCGGCTGTATTATCTGTCTTGTATGGCAGGTGAGCCAAAGAAAAGATTTTATTCTATTCTATTCTAAAGCTCTGTTTGCACTGTTGCCATTAGGGCTGTTAGCAATCCTTGTTTCCTCCACCCTCTCTCTCCCTTTGTGAGCCACTGATCAGCAGTATGAGCTCCGTATGATCACAAATATTGATTTCAAACAGATTATATTGATTTAAAAATGATCTATAATCAAAACTCCGTCCAAGGCCACGATTGACCAATCAGAATCAGTATTCAACAAGGCCGTGGGATAAAGGCTTTTACTGTGTTGTTTTTATTGTGTTTTTCTGTGTGTGTGTTTGTCTAGTGGTAACATAATTTGGGTATGTGGATCGGTCTTATTATATATCCATAATGTGGAAAGGCAAAGTAATCAAGAATGAGCTTGCAAAGCTACTGAAAACATTTGGTGCAATGACGCTGTTTTTGTTATCGATGTATATGTATTTTCATCTGTAGTTTCTAATGTGCTGTATGAATATAGGATATACTGTAAGTTTTTTAAGCATATAGGTTTTGCACCTCCTGTCATAATAAAATTGAATAGAAAAAAAGTTGTTGTATTGACACTTATTTTCTTGTTTCAAATACGTGTTGTAACAAGTGCATTGGACGGGCAAAGGCATACAGTACGTGTTTGGATGATAGAATAGTTTCTTTGTTTAAAGAGACAATTTTTTCATCTAAAAAAAAAACTGCTAAAATTAGCAGTTTGCACTGCTAATCAGGTGTAAACAAATACATTATTCCACTGTTTTGTAAAGTAGTCTTTCTAAAAGGGTTTGATACATTTATACAGTATAGTGTTTTGAAATACTAGATTTAAAATAGTTTATAATGTCTATATAATGCCAAGTTGCAGTCAACTTTTCTACTAAAACCTCAGCAAATTTAGTAAAGGCAGCATTAATTTATCAAGAGTACTCCTGTAAAGACTTTGATGAGTAAAAGCAGTGGAGTTGAATTGAAAAATTCAGTCAAAGAAACTGTCAAATCCACATACAATAACCTTTCAGACCAACTGAATGTGGTGCTAAAAATCCATTCCTGACCTACAACTTATTTCCTTATCAGTAAAACATGCCTCATTCAGTGAGACTTTCAGGAAAACGTTGCTTGTCGAAGTAAACAATGGCATGCCTATGTAGATCGGATACAACTGGTTCCTTTGTAGCGGACCTAAAAAAGATTACAAAATACTATACAATACTGCAGTACAAACTGCAGTATTGTAATGTGTCTTCTTTACAATACCCACAGTAAGAAAAACGCACTAAAATATGTATCATTGTGGGCAAATATAGAGTCTCAGGTACCACAGATGAGTTGGGGAAAGTTAATAATAAATATGGACGCATTGAGTTGAAACTGATTATCTTGATGCTTATTAAAGAGTAAACTAATAATCCTCTGTATTTTCTCTACTGTACCATTGATATCCAAAATTATTTTAAATATGACTCAACCATTAAAATGTTTGCTTGTGCAAAATGTACAAAAATAGCATGAAATGTATTTTTGGGCTTAAAGCTATACACGTTTCATCAAATATCTCATGTAGTTTATCCCATTAATTGTTCTGTTTCTTCCCTGTGGAGGGACATTGTTCAGTTTGTGTATATATTTACATAATTCTAAACATCCACAAAACTAAAGAGTATTTAGCCAATGTATATGGTTTAATTGCTTTTTAGGAATTATACAAAAGTCTAACCAAAACAAGTGTCATCTAGATAATATGCCACCCTACCCCAACTTTTTTAAAATTTCAGACAGTTGTCAGTGGACACCGCATTCTGATCTGGAATTCGAAATATAGTTATTGGGTTGATTGAGGTGTTCTGACTGACAGCTTGTTACTGATATCCATTCTAGCTTGCAAAGTTTACTTCCTCTTTCTGTCTCTTTTGCTTCTCCTTTTATGTCTTTCTTCTGACTGGGATCATTGGTTTTGAATCCTTATATGCTTTTGCTTCTCATTCCTTCAAAAAGAGAAGAGAAGAGTTAACATGATTTAAATCTACTTCCCCACTAAAGCAATACCAAAGTGCCTGTTGTAATGAGCATATTTTCCCTCTGGCTCAGGGCAAAGAATTGCTGCTCCGCTAGTCTGTCTGGGTTAGGTTTATTTCTCAGTTTAGCTCTTTTGGCCATCACTCATGTCAAAGCAGATGTTTTTTATCAGCTGTCAAGTGGAAAATTCTTGCTTTGACAGCCTTGACTGGGGTGTGGCCAAAAGTGCAACATATTTAAACCCTGAGAGATTAGTAAGAGACAATTTTTGCCCAAACTGTCTGAAAAGCATTGTGTGCTCATTTGTCTTGTCAGATGGCCCAAGCACTTTATCAGCAAGTTTCATCACGTCACTGTTATGGTGTGCTTGACAGCGACAAGTGATTAACGCAGTGGTTTGAAATTGCTATTACTTTCTCTGCATGTTCTGTCAAGATCTGTTCATTTACTGTCACTGGGCTCCTCCCTGGTTGCTTGGACGTGTGTCAATCCAATCCCTAGCTGCATAAAAATGCTGTAGATCACGTTTTCACAGTGGCTTCTGCACATTTACTAAATTCAACTATTTTTTGTCAAGTTTCCAGGCTTATGGTTACTCAACTTTATATATTGCAACATGTATATCACAAGAAGTAACTATTTGTCATATTAAGGGGACTCTCTGCATAAATTAAAGATATTTTTGGTCTTAACAGAGCTAAACGTTTGGACTTTCAGTACATTAAAGATTAAGGCTGAGGAAATTCTATATTTGTATTACTGTCAATAAATCCCATTACATTACCAATGCAGTAATGTCCTTCATTACTTTCTGAGTTCCCTACCATGTTGGTGGCACTAAAGCCCATTCTTTCATATCGAAGATGTAAATCTTTAAAAACTGATCACAAATATATTCTTCAAGCTTTAGAAATGGCTAAATAATTTCCTAAAACAGCTGGGCTCTGTAGTATTTACTGCACTATGACTGTATGTGGGATTGACTAAAAATAAACTACAATACCATTATTCAAATGTAGGAACATGTCACCCAGTTCAGCCGTGCAGTTTTTAATAGTTTCTGAACAATGGAGGTCTATGGCACAAACGACTACACATACAGTACTTGATAGTACATGTAGCTTCAATTTTGTGTTGGTTTTGGGTGTTCATGAAATTTGTTGACAATTAGAAAAATATAAAATATTATCACACCTTAACAAAACTATGTCTCATGTATAAACATATCATACATTACAAATAAAACAAAGATATTATGATAAATGCAGAGCAAGTCTGCCCTTCACCTTTACACCTGTGTAACTATCAAGTAAAAACATGACATGAAGTATTGACAGGACTGGATCTTTTATTGGAGACTTGAGAAAGTGGATGCATGTCAAGGTAAATGTTACAAAACTGTGTTTAGAACAAGACTGTACTTATTTTTTAAACTGGCAAAGCATGACTTGGAAAATCAATTACTATGATTCTTGCATGTTTTTAAGGTTCTAACACCACTCATGATTATTGTCAGTATAAGCCATATCTAAATGCAAAATAATTTTAGCTTAACAACTGCATCTGTACTTCTTATGATCTCACTGAACTGTCCAACAACAATTAACATTTTGTTTCTCTCAGAGTGTCATGTCAGTGTTTTACAATCAGTGGCGAACATCATGGCGGACTTCTTCCTCATCCTCTATTTCATCTTCTTCATATTCGCCCATCTCATCAGCGGTAGCATCCTGGTACTGCTGATACTCAGACACCAGGTCATTCATGTTGCTCTCGGCCTCCGTGAACTCCATCTCATCCATTCCCTCGCCGGTGTACCAGTGGAGGAAGGCCTTACGGCGAAACATGGCTGTGAACTGCTCAGAGATCCTCCTGAACAGCTCCTGGATGGCCGTGCTGTTGCCAATAAAGGTGGCGGACATCTTGAGGCCACGGGGAGGGATGTCACAAACGGCGGTCTTGACATTGTTGGGAATCCATTCAACAAAGTAGCTGCTGTTCTTGTTCTGCACACTCAACATCTGCTCATCCACTTCCTTCATTGACATACGGCCGCGGAAGATGGCTGCCACAGTGAGGTAGCGTCCATGACGAGGGTCGCAGGCTGCCATCATGTTCTTGGCATCGAACATTTGCTGTGTGAGCTCTGGCACGGACAGGGCACGGTACTGCTGGCTGCCCCTGCTTGTAAGGGGCGCAAAGCCCGGCATGAAGAAATGCAAGCGGGGGAAGGGCACCATGTTGACAGCCAGCTTACGGAGGTCAGCGTTGAGTTGGCCAGGGAAGCGTAGACAGGTGGTCACCCCGCTCATGGTGGCTGAAACCAGGTGGTTGAGGTCTCCGTAGGTAGGTGTGGTCAGCTTCAGGGTGCGGAAGCAAATATCATACAGGGCCTCATTGTCAATGCTGAAGGTCTCATCTGTGTTCTCCACTAGCTGGTGGACAGAGAGAGTGGCGTTGTAGGGCTCCACCACAGTGTCAGACACCTTCGGGGAAGGCATGACACTGAAGGTGTTCATGATGCGGTCGGGGTACTCCTCGCGGATCTTGCTGATGAGCAGTGTACCCATTCCTGAACCTGTGCCTCCGCCCAGTGAGTGGGTGAGCTGAAAGCCCTGGAGGCAATCGCAGTTCTCGGACTCCTTCCTCACCACATCCAGCACCGAGTCCACCAGCTCAGCTCCCTCAGTGTAGTGACCCTTGGCCCAGTTATTTCCTGCTCCACTTTGACCTGCATGACGCACGCAATGTTTAAAGACAAATCATTTTGAACAAATAATGGTGCCGCTTTCTGCTAAGGCATACTTTATAACAGCTTTATAAGTTGTAACAAATGTCTTTATTGATGGTTTGGCGTCAAATTTTGTACAGACATTCATGGTCCCCAGGGGATGGATCCTAATGAATTTGGTGATACCCTAACTTTTCCTTTCATGCCACCATGAGACTGACATTTGTGGTTTTAAGTGAAATGTCTCAAAAGCTATTGGATTGCCATGAAATTTGGTGGAGACATTCATGTCCCCTTCAAGATTATTTCTAATAACTTTAGTGAACCCCTCATTTTATGTAGGTCAAACTTTAAATTTGCCTCATATATTACCATCAGCTCCAGCTTTATTTTGTATTTAGTGCCAATTAGGAAATACAAGGTACAATGCTAAAAAGCTCAATCAAAATATTAACATTGTCATTGTTAGCATGTGCAACGGCTGACATTAGCATTTAGCTCAAAGCAGCACTGTTCCTACAGCCTGACAGAACAACTAGCATGGCTGTAAATTCTTAGTGTTAACAACCTGGCAACCCTAACTGTGTTCTTGATTTAAGGATCTATGAGCATTAATAAAAAAAAAAAAAAAAATGTATTAACCATTAATAGAGCAATTTGTTACAACATTTTCATAAAGTATTCTTTGTTAGAAACAGCCACTCAAATACCTTACGTTATTTATTATAAATGTGAAACTAAAACATGTAATGATTAGTAAATGCCCATGATTTATTTAGCTCCTTCAAGATCCAGACATGGTAAATTATATTTCTGGTGAACTATAATTCTATAATTGGGAGTCATCCTGTGGTGGAGTTTATTGGCCTTTGTATCCTCACTTGTGAGCAGGACTGCAGCATCATCTCTAAGTAGATATATATTTTTCGCTGAGTCACCATGAAAGCTGTCTCGGTCTGACTCAGCTGCACATGGACAATGCATCACACTACTGGTCCATCGCGGAGAGACTGCAGAGGCTTTATGCTGGAAAAATACATTGCTGTACAGTGCTGTCAGGTGAAACGAAGCACAGCTTTACAGGGTATGACAGCAACTGCTGACACACACACATATTGTATGTGCAGTTGGTTCAGTGTGAGCACTGACATGATTTAATGTCTACTCACCAAAGACAAAGTTGTCAGGCCTGAATAGCTGTCCAAACGGGCCGGAGCGAACTGAATCCATGGTTCCTGGCTCCAGGTCGACCAGAATGGCACGAGGGACATATTTGCTGCCTTTGGATGAAAAAGAGCAGAGGATAGAGGGACAGAGAGAGGTAATGGACGGAAGGGTGGAGTAATATATCGGCAGTCTCAGTGTGCATGATGTCAGAACATTTGTAGTAAACCATGAGAAAAAACTCTAAAGAGTATTTTCTCCATAATTATACCGATCTAAAGGCATATGAATACAGCAGTACTGTTTGTTAATGTAATCCTTTAGGGAAACAGCATTTTGTTTAAAGGATACTACAGCAAACTGCTGCAGTGTGCTGCACTGCTTCTTCTAGACCAGTGGGGCTCACAAAGTGCTGAGCACTGCAGAATGCATTCCAACAAAGCAATCTTCCCCTAACCATACCTCTTTTTTCCCTTTCCTTGCCTGTGTAATTCCTAATGTAGCTTGCTTCTGAAAACATATTCCAGTCTATTCTTTTAATTTAAAGGGAGAAATAAATTTATGCGATGCAACAGTGACCAAGTAGGTTACACTGATGCCAGCATGCAACATAGAAACAAAGGATCAATAATGCTTGCTGCTAGAAAAATAGGTTAGTGGTAGTGAATGTGCTGCTTAGGCTTAGATGTGCCTCTTGCGCAGGCCTTTCATTCATGCAAAGGCGATGAGTAATCTCAGTCCTGTCTACACACATATATCGAGATCTGCACTGACTTGTCCTTCTCTGACAGCATCGGTTCAAAGGAATGACACGCAATGCATTTATGATGACCTTCAACATGCCACGCCAATAAAATCAGATACTGAGATGAGACCAAGGCACAGTGAGCTCGGGGTCAGCTATACAGAGACTGCAGATACCTGTGCTCCCTAGAGAGAGAGAGAGAGAGAGAGAGAGAGAGAGAGAGAGAAATTTTAGCAGATTCACTGTCCTAATTTTTCCCTGCACTCATTGTGGGACCTACTTTCCCCTTGCAGCTAAATTTATGATATGAGCATACTGTGGGATTCAAATGAGGTCTGTGTAGCATAAGGTCATGCAAGGGTAGTGAGCAATGGAAACAAAGCTTTATGGAATAGTAAATTATTCAGATGCAAACATGTGGTTTATTTAAAACTTTCATACTGTTTCCCCTGTTTTACTTTACCTGATGCCTCATTGTAGTAGACATTTATCCTCTCCAGCTGCAGGTCACTGTCACCTTGGTAACTACCGGTTGGATCGATGCCATGCTCATCACTTATCACCTCCCAGAACTAAGATGGAACAAAAATAATCATATGAACTTCAGTTGTTGCGGTCATTTAGCAACATAACATGGTGTGAAAACGAGTAAAAGCGCGTACTGTCAGGCATTATTTTAGTGACTGCGCTTTCTGCTTGGTGACTAAATGACATGCAGCAGCAGGGGGCCACATCACTGCACAGCCCAGCTGGACCGCACCCTGCACATAGGCTATATAAACAATAAATAATATCAATAAAAAATCTCAATATCCACATCACTGCACAGCCCAGCTGAACTGCACCCTGCACATAAGCTATATAAACAATAAATAATAATAAAAAAATCTCAATATCTCAAACGGAAAAAAAGGAGATGGTTATTTATAAATGCCCAAGAGACGCCAAACTAATTATTTAAATGACTGGAGTCTATAAATGATTCAACAACAACAACAACAACAACAACAATAAAAACTAAAACATTAACACGTGGCACGTTCCGCATTAAAAATTAGAAGTACGTACATGCATCCCCCTTCTTAAATTGAATGACAATATTCATACCTTCGCCCCAATCTGATTTCCACACTGTCCAGCCTGGATGTGAACGATTTCCCTCATGGTGCGTTGCGGATGCGGGCAGAGAGCGTCCTGTCTCGACTTTACCGGCGTCCAGTCTTCAGTCTCTTGCCGTTGTGTTTCTCAAAATCTGCACCACATTTCTAGAGCGAGTGTTGAGCCGGCGAGATAGATAAACGTGCTGCAGGTCAGATGACGTTACACACAGCGCAGCATCCCAATATCCCTGTCTGCCAATCGGAGCGCTCGGCTTTGATGCAGTGGTCTAGAGGATCATGCTGCATCATCCTCCTGACATCACCCTGTCCCATTCAGGGGAAATGTTGCCTATTTTTTCCGCTGATTCAATTAGGACTGTGTGAATAGGTCTACAATGTTCAGGAGTAGCTAACCTATAAAAATAAGTCTGTTTGTTTCAAACTTCAGGTTGAAAAACATAATTGGATATGCTGATTAGGCATTGTAACCCTAACTCATAGATGTTTTTATGTTGTAGTTTGAATAATGCAGATGCTCTTGATAATTAAGAAAATGCTGCAGGGCCGGATTAACTTGCTCGGGGGACAAAGATGAGCTGTGGTCATCCATTGGGGCTTACACATAATGTTCCCCAACCCATTTTGGCCAGAATCTCAGAAACCAACCAGTATTTCTACGCTGCTACCCTGCCCCAGATGTCAGTTATAGTTAGTTAATAATTTAATCAACCACATAAGCATAATATTAAAGTGCTCATATTATGCTAATTTTCATGTTCATAATTGTATTTAGAGGTTTTACCAGAATAGGTTTATGTGGTTTAATTTTCAGAAATATATTTGTTGTACTGCACATTGCTGCAGCTCATCTTTTCTCCCTGTGGGTTGAGCTCTCTGTTTTAGCTACAGAGTGAGACATCACACTTCTGTACTATCTGTGTTGGGAGTCTTACATGCGCAGTAAGTACTGCTAGCTAGTCAGATGCAGAGTATGAGGGAGTGCCACGCTAGCAGCTAGGCGAGCATTACTGTATAACGTGTGTTACAAAGTGACGCACGTTCGTCACGGAAGTAAAGGCTGGACTACAATAGAGCAGTTTGGAGCATACCTACCAACACTCCCGGGTTTCTCCTGTTTTTTAGCCCTCTCTCCCAGACCCCTGCCGGTTTGTTATTTCTTCCGGGAAACTCCCGTAATTTGCATGGCCCAAACTCCTTTATAAATAATCAGACCAATATGTTTGTCTAATGTTGACCAGTTGCCAGATGTTGTATGAAACGCATCCTATTCACACAATCCACACACCATATACAATTTTCAACCCGTTTGTCACCTCAACCTGGCAACCCATAACCCAGTTGATCTCTGCGCAAGCTTCGCGGAAAGTTCAGACCCGAAAACGAGCCGATAAAAAAAGGCAGGTGAAGGTGGTGTTCCCGCAAAGAAATCGAAATATAGCTGTAAATTTCAACAGTGTTGGGCGCAACAATTTACATGCATCTTTCCTAGTCATATCGACAACCTCCACGCTTTTTGTAAGGTGTGTCGCATTGATTTTAATGTAGCGCACAGTGGAAAAAATGATATTACCCAGCACACCCCCGCCCCCCTTCCCTTTCTGTCACAAATCTCACGGATTTTGAAAACCAAATGTTGGCAGGTATGGTTTGGAGCAGTTTGTGAACAGTGTTTTCTCTAGAAGATGGTAAGCGCCTTTGGGGTGGACTTTGGGCTTTTCCACTTTGTAAACCTATAATGTGCACAAAAAGATATATAACACAATAAAGGAAAGGGGAAAAGCCACAAAGCACAATATGAGCACTTTAACTGAAATATGAAATACGTATTTAAACTAGATTATAACACATGCAGGGCCCCTCTATAATACAGTTCCTCAAGATTGGGTAAAAAAACAGGAGCTACATTGGCCCTTGGTTTGCAGTTTTTTGCCATTGGAAGGCTCCAAGGAAGGCTGTTTTGGTCTGATGTTGGTCCACCACTATAATCCAGACTGAAATGTTTTAACATCTATTGGATGGATTGTTGGATTGCAATTACATTTAATAGACATTCAATGTCCATATAGGATGAATCCTAGTGACTTTGGTGATCCTGTGACTTTTCCTTTTGCCCCCCTAATGTGGTTCACAATTGTGAATGCTGACGGTAGCATTTAGTTCAAAGCATTTCTGTGCCTAAACAGCCAGCATGGCTATGGACTCTTAGCCTTGTTAATTGTGCTATAGTGACACATTTCACCAAACAAATTGGTAATTAATTATATATTGTGCAGCAGGGGAGGACTCGCACACAGATTCAGACAAGTCTGGATTTGAAATGTTTCAGCTCAACCCTTGTGAACCACTAATTAATCATATCACCAAAAAGTAATAAGCAGGGTGCCCGACGGTCTGGGACATTTGCCCGCTCGGTAATCTAGCCTTTGAAACCATATTGGATGACTACAATAAAACTGTAATAGCAAACCAATAGCTCCCTGTTTTATTGTTCTTTAAAAAAGGTACAAGCCCTCCAGCCAACAGTGCAACTATTTGACTGCCGTTTTGCCTGGGGTCTACTTTTAATAAAATCCATGTTATAAAATGAAGCACTCGGGTATATCCATAGTTGATCAATAAATAGTGGTTTATTTTAACAACAGGTATGGCTTATATACAAGTGTATTATGTCTGTTAAAACAAAAACAAAATGAAACCAAACAATCAGAAATTATAAATGGTACAATCCATGGTTTTTACATTCATTCAAATCTCCCATCAGGAGAATCTGAGTCGCACAGTTGAGAGAAGCAAAACCTGAAATGTGTGTACACTGGGGAGTTCATCTCGGTTCAGAACTATTCATTAGTCCATGTTATGCTCCTTCATCTTAGCAACGCTGGGCGTTTCCACACATCTACTATTTACAAAGGCATAACCAGTTGTTTTTTTTGCTTTTCCGAAGGTCACTGTCTCCTAGTCCAACCTGTCGCTGGTGCTAACATTGCTTTGGATCGCTTTTACAGATTTGTACTTTAATTTTACTCCAGATAAATTACTCTTAATCAGCACCGTGAAATAGCTGCATGAGAGGTCTGAAAATGGAAGCAACAGATCTTAGAATAGACACTGGTTGTATTGTGCCGTGTTACTGTCTTTACACTGGTGCTGCATGTGGCTTTTTGCGATACACAGTTCAATTTTTGCAATACACACACTGAGACAGAGAGAACAATACTCACAGACAACACGGACTCAGAGTAATGTGAAGCTACTGACCACTACAGCCAACCCACTCTTTACTGCAGATGCCAAGAATTCCTTAATACATCCAGTGTCAACACACTCTTCCACAAAGTACATTACATGTGGATCTATTGCAAAAGTTAATGAGTTACTAGTAGAATATACTAGAATTTCTGTATTCAAAGTCCCACTCCATTTTCCCTTTTTTTTTATTAGTTTTTTTTTTTTTTTTTACTGTCAAGCCAAGTTCCATTAAATTTGACTTCACATGATTGCAGGGCATTGTGCTTTGAGGCTTAGCAGCATGACATGTAAGACATTAAATGTTCATATGAATCTTTCACTAAATGGAAGTTTGTTGACTTGATGATCTATTGAAAGATCAATGAATCAATTGAGAAAAAAATTAGCTTTCATACTTTGATTCAAGCTGCATTTGAGAAAAAAAAAAAGAAATCATTCAGACACCTAAAGACATGCAGCGCCTTTGTCTGTGCACATTTGAGTTAGATGAAAGCAAAAGAGGATTTTGGTGAGTAAAGTACCTGGAAGGTTCTTCATAAGCGTACCACCAGATAGTGTGAACAACACAAGTCTGGTGTTGTCTTTGACTCCTGGATGACACCTTAATGAGATCACCAATACTCCCTGGATGAATTTAATATGACATACCGTGAGAGAGTTGTATCACATTTGAACTGACAAAACATCATTCACTTGGCTCTTGAGTTTTACAGTAAAGTGTAATTATTATTATGTATCATTATTAGTAGTATTATTATTATTGTTGTTGTTGTAAACCATGGTCTATCCATAATCATACATCTTTCTCTGGCAAACATTACAACCTCCAAAGCATGAAGTGTGTAACTACAACGGTCAAGTTACACACAAGTCAAGTATAACGCTGTCCACAGATGGACACAGGCTATGGAAGAGAAAATGCCTCCTTAAGCAAGAGTTTGTCAATTTAATATTATGATTAGGTTACTCTACCTATAAATAAAGATTTGACCTGTATTTTAAAATGTCTTTTTGACAAATATATGATGTATTGCATTTTTTTTGTAAGGTAAACTTAGTTGTGCATGTATGAACACATTGACATACGTACATAAACTACAGAGAACGAGAACATGATTTGGAAAACACACTAAAGGTTAGCTTTGCTGTGACAGTTGGCAATCACATCGAACATTTTGTCATCCATTGGTTTCATTTCAAAAATAGCTTTTGTGTATTTTTAAGGTTTGCTTTTAAGGGTTGTTTTGCTGACACGTTCACAATTATTTTCATGCTTTGTCCCAACTGCAAAGAATAAGGTGGCACCACACTGAGGTGCCACAAATACTGTAAGAATGTAGTATAGCTTTGTACAATAAGGGCACGCCATGGGAGATTATTCGAAATACTTTGAATTAGAAAAAAAGACTTAATCAAGCTCAACAACTAATTATGCATTTACTTACAATATCACATTTACAAATAAAAGCATTTGCATACCATAAATTCCATTGACTGAAACAATTGGAAAAATAAGTTTTTTTCAGACCGACAAAATATGGGTCATTCTTTTCTCTAATATCAGTGTTCATACAATGAACCACGTGTTCATGAAAGCAATTTAGCAATCTCAATCTCATCTCTCAATACTAATTCATTAAATGGTGATATAGCTTTCAGTCTTTCAATAATTTGATGAACAATTTACTACTTATTTTGTATTTCTGAACTTTGGAAAAGGGTTCATCTGATTCACTTTAATCCACATACAGTCTATGGCAGGGGACTGCAATAAACGGTATTTCCCCCAACAGGCAAATAGTGTTATACTAATTTTTTTGGCACTATGTCTACATTTAATTTTGGTCAGAGTAGTTTTTGGCGTTGTATTTAGAAAAGTCACTCCAATTTGGATTGTTTACCTCTGTAACGGCAAAAAAGTATGATGTAACATTCAGATTTTTTTGTCCATACAGGTAAGGCGATATTTTTGTATAAATATGTTAGACAGACATTTCATTTGAGCAAAAGTACCAGTGATTTGATTTGTGTTTGTTTGTTTTTAGCATCATTGTATTTCTCACCAGTTATCTCAGTGATTGTGGGTATAGTTGTAAGTCTCTTTAAAATGACAGACAGTGATTTCCCATTCATTTACATCAAAGTAGTTTATAGGCTGGTGATTTCCAGTGACATTCAAAAAGAGCAGAAGATACTGTCACATTGTCACAAACCAGCCTCTGGCACTCTGACACTCTCACTTGCGTGGTCTCATTTATTGGCTAAATGCAGGAAGGGGGGGACATTGAGAAACATACAGCATCTCTGTAAGACATGTCTACTCAACTCCAGGTGAGGACAATCTTCAGTAAGTGCCTGAAGTCTGAGTAGGACAGTTTGTGCCCCCCTCCTCGCCCCCTTCTTGGTTATTTGTGTGGCGTGGGCTGCTTCCTCATGCAACCATAAAGCTTTGTCTCCTGACTGCAACACTGGATCATAACAATGCCACACCATTGACAGTGTTGTTTTCTGTGCTGGCACTGTCCCTGATGGAAAGGACGCCAAAGTCTATGGGGGAGGAGACGGTGCAGACCATAAGAGAGGGGCGAGTTGCTTCTGTAGCGCCTAAATCGGTGATGGAAGTTGCTGCTGAATCTACAGCAAGGGATGCAGCTGAATCCTGCGTGGGCTGAACAGTCAGAGTGGTAGATTCTGGAGTGGAGGTGGGCAGAATGTCTGTGACGGGGAGAATGGTAGGAATCGGTGCAGTAGTGTGGAGAATATCTATGACAGGGGAAGTGGAAGAGGCCGCTGAGGGTGTATGGCCTGATTCAATGGGTGGAGGGGGAGTGGGTGGAGGGGGAGTGGGTGGAGGGGAAACAGTGACTGGGCTAGGGGGAGTAGGGGAACGAGGGGATATGACATTAACACAGGGAGAGGTAGAGTCTAACTGTGGTGGTTGGGTGTCTATGACAGAAGGTATGGGGGAGTCTCTAGGAGTAGATGTAGATTGCTCCACTATTTCTGTCTTGATGGGAATGTCAGAGTGTGTGCTAATGGAGGGTGGAGGGTCAGTGGAAATGTTGCAATCTGTTATCGGAACAGGAGAGGGGGTAGGGGACGGAGGGGGGCTGTCGTGCATAGATGGAGTAGGGGAGTCTGCTAAAGTGGCATTAGCGGCCTCTAGCAAAGGTGGGTCGAATTTCGGAGCTATACTGTCGATCTCATTTCCCACTGTGTTGGGGGATTCTAAGGTGGAGCTAGGCGGGGGCTCGATGATGGGTGTGGTGCAGATCAATAGGGAGGCAGGCACAGTTTGAGGGACCGGGGGAGTGGAACGGTCTAATGGAGGGGAAGGGGTAGTGACTGACTCTTTTGTAGGGGAAGGACCAATGTCATTCATTTCAGGAATGGCAGAATCCGTCAGTGGCTCAGTAGATTCCAGGACTTCTGCTGGAGGTTCTTCGGCATCGGGTAAAAGTGGGTCTGTGACGCATGGGGGTTTGTGTAATGGAGTGGAAGACAGCAGGTGCTCTTTACTGGCATGTATGATGCCGTCTTTACCCACGGCTGTGATGGGGGTTGTGGATAAAGATAAAACTGAGTGACCGTTGGGGTCTTTAAGCTCAGGCTTGCCAGGGTGCACCTCCATGAACGTGGGAGCATTCATATTTCCGACCGACAGAACGGTCAAATCAACAGCTGATGAGGCGGTGGAGTCCATAGTGGACACCACGGTGGCGGCTGCTTCGTGGAGCGGCGTGTCATGTACCCTGGTGTAGTCCCTACTGCTCTCGGATTGAGCCAGCAGGAGGCGCTGTTCTCCAGGTTTCCTCGGTGGAAGGAGAGATTGACGGGTGTAGCTCTCGCCATCAGCCAGGGTCTCAGGGAGGGGCTGGAAGCGCGTCTCGGGCAGCAGGAGAATGCAGATGATGCAGATTAGAGTGCAGCAGGCAAAGATAATATGGTGAAGAAAATAGCCCTTCTGATTGTGGAGCTCCATGATGGGCGCAGTCAGCATGCCGAAGCCGGCGCTGGCTAGGACCAGGCCCAGCCCACCACCCCTATGGTGAGATGGAAAATGTTATAACATTTTATGATTTATGATCACACATAGCTAAAAACCTCATAAACCTTGTATAAACTAGCCACAGGGGAAGACGGTTCACTACAATTAAAGTGAATCCCAATCGACATTATTGGTATTGGAATATATACGGTATTGAAATATTGTATATATTCATTCATATAAAGGGAAGATCGGTTTTGTTTTTCTTCATTCTTCTGTTGATGTATGCTGCAGCACTACCAAACGCCCTCCTCTACGTGGAGTCCCCTTCCTCTCCTGTAATTGCCTAAATTCACCACCAGAGGCCACCCTTGGAGCACTGTCAGCAGAACAACACCCCTTACATAACCCCAGATAATGAACATCCAGTGCTGTGTCATATATTCTCAAAGGGGATGGCTAATTTGTACAAGATGTGGATTACATTTGATACTGAACCGCGAGAGTCTGTTCAATGATTCCATACCCTCCTTTGACAGGAGGTGGAGCAGCTAATCCATCTGCAGGAATATGTGATGCTATGGACACCAACCACTGCATCAAGTTAATTATAAACGAATCAGGACATTAAAACAAGTGTAGAAGAAACACTTAAAATGTCGACACATTTTCGTTTCCACATTTCGTCACCCCAAAGTTTCATTGGGCCTACCTGATCACAGTGGGTGTGATCTCAGCACAGAAGAAGATGCTCAGGTTGCTGACGGCTTGGGAAGAGAACATGCCGATTATGGAAAAGGCGATGGAGAAGTTCTTATTCAGCGTACCTGAGCTATCTGTAGACAAAGCAGAAGACACACGTATGGCAATTTGTATTCAGTAAACTGTGTAGTCTATAAAAGGCATATGTAAATAAGGGCTGGAGGGGGGGCTGTTGATGATTTTTCACGGTACAAAGTCTTCTGTGTTGCAGTAGCTCCAGCTGATACTAGTGAACAGGGGCATAGCACAAAATTCTGAACCCTGTAGAAAGGCATTTTCTATGGGCCCCTCCCCGCATCCACAGCTATTCATTCTAGTATCTTTTTTGGGCCCTCCTCACATGAGGGCCCTGGGTACTCGGTCCCCTTCCCCCCCTCCCAGTCCGACGCCCCTGCTAGTGAAACAACAGCGTAGGCTGCGGAGTGAAGCGCTGATTCCAGGAAACACTCTGGCCAATCAGAGCAGACTGGGCTTTGTCGGGAGGGGGGCTTAAAGAGCCAGGTGCTCCTACAGAGCGTATCATACAAAGGGTGACTACAGGTGCAGCAGCCATTGGCAGTATGAGAAAAATGTAAAAATGTTCTAGTACAAACACAAAATACAAGTATTAACTGAAAATGCTATATAATAGTTGCCCTTTAAATGGTGAGTTATTTACTTAAAAGGGACAACGCACATTATTCAACATGAGCACAGAGTCCAACATGTAAATGTGCCAGATTTGGCCATGCAGGCTAATTTTCATCTGTAGTCCCTAGCAGGTTGATGGCTTAAAAGAAAACAAATAAGGATAAAGGTATATGTAAGCATAAAAGGCCATAATAATTAGAATTTTTAAGCAACTGTATACCTAATTAATAAATGTAACCACTACTGAGTACGTCATGTTAAAATTGAAATTTCAAATCAGTGCATTTAAAAAAAAGGGTAAGAGTGCTAATGAACTTTGTTTAAATAAAATGTTACGGCCTTCCAATGGTAGTTTCTTTTTTTTGATGAGTTATTGAGAAATGTGGTTGCATACAAAGAGCCTATTTAGACCAAAGATGATTTGAATTAGGGCTGTTGGAACGAATACCGAAAGTCGAATATAATTTGAATGCTAAAAAAATCAATACATTGTATGTTGGCTAATCTCCCTCTTCTCGCCTTGGTCTACCCGCATGTGTCACTGATGTCATGTCTTATGAACAATAAGTTAGCGTGAGTGAGAAAAACAAGGCATTGTAAGGTCAAAGCTAATGTTACGTAAAGAGTAACGTTAGTACAGGGGGGAGTGACAGGCTGCAGCTGGAAATCGGATGGGAAATAGTTTCAATATGACTTTAAAATCGACATCCACCGAACCAAAGTCCTTTTTCTTGTTTCCTAACTGGGTTGCGAGTTATAGTAACGCTAGCTTAGCTGGGAGCATCATGGAGAAAGCTAAAGTTTATGTTAGCTGCCATACAGCTGTCAGAGTTAGCTTCGACTTCATATATTACCTTCTAATAGCTGTATCTGCAAGAAACAGGTTGCTTATAAATCACTAAAATAGTAGTGACAGCACCATTTGGCTTAGGTATTAATGCCATTAGCATCGTTTGTTACTTAGTTTATGACAGATCGTTTCGGCTGTGCTTTCTAACATGATGTCATTGTGCTAACCGAGCACTGTTAGCCTTTACAACAGAGCCGCAACACTACACATGTTAGATAATGTTACAGAGTTCTCTGTTGATTGTGTTTGACGTACCTACGTCATGGTGCATTGCATGCAACTTTTTCAAGGCCAGGTTAATGTTAGAAGTCCCTCTAGTGGACAGAACATGTAACAACAACAACAACCACATGCTTAGGCCGGTTAGACACTGGATGCGTCTAGCGAGCGTGTCAGCTGCGTGGCGTGTCCATTTATATTTCAGCTCCCATGTTAACAGGTTAGAGCTTACACGCTGCCTGCGTGACACGCGCCACGCCGAAAACGCGTGCCTGCTAGAAATAGAACCAACGCCTATTTTTCACGCGACACGCAAGCGTGTTGGAAGCGTTTCCAGGCAAAGTAGAATAGGAAAAGATGTTTATATGTCATTTAGACACAAATACATATTAATAAATGACATGTTGATGTTTGAAAGTCTCTAGGTTTTGAAATAAATGCAGACATAAACGTAATGATTTTCTAATATTGCACCTGTCAATACAAAATGAAATATTCTGTAGCCTATTTTGCGGTCAATACTGCCGATGTTGTCTTTGCTGTTATCAAATCAGTATACAGTACAGGCCAAAAGTTTGGACACACCTTCTCATTCAAATGCGTTTCCTTTTTATTTTCATGACTATTTACATTGTAGATTCTCACTGAAGGCATCAAAACTATGAATTAACACATATGGAATTATGTACTTGACAAAAAAGTGTGAAATAACTGAAAACATGTCTTATATTTTAGATTCCTCAAAGTAGCCACCCTTTGCTTTTTTATTAATAAGGGAAAAAATTCCTGTGAAGTGAAAACCATTTCAGGTGACTACCTCATGAAGCTGAGATGGACTTGAGAGAACACCAAGGGTTTGCAGGGTTACCAAAAAAAGCAAAGGGTGGCTACTTTGAAGAATCTAAAATATAAGACATGTTTTCAGTTATTTCACACTTTTTTGTTAAGTACATAATTCCATATGTGTTCATTCATAGTTTTGATGCCTTCAGTGAGAATCTACAATGTAAATAGTCATGAAAATAAAGAAACAATATTGAATGAGAAGATGTGTCCAAACTTTTGGCCTGTACTGTATATTTATGTTTAACATGGTATTTCATTTTATCAATAGGAACATACATTTGTCCAGACAAGGCTAGCAGCAGCAGCACCGCGTCAGACACACGTTTCTGGTGTGTAAAGACATAGAAAAATCCACGCAGCCGCCACGCAGCTGACACGCAACAGAAACGCCATGCTCACAGCACGCAGGTAACCGGCCTTATAGTGGCATTGACAATGCATAAGCCTGAGTAGTGTAGAACATATTATTTAACTGGCTGCATTTGATCATTAAATATTTGAATATTATTTGAATATAAAAAAAAAAAATGATATTATAGAGAAAGATAGGCAGCTCTAGTTTGAATACAGTGTTTTTTTATGAATAAGACGTGTTGAATATGGCATAAAGTGGATCAGAGGAGTGTGTTTCAGATCTTGCTTCCCAGTGAGGAGATGATAAAGACACTGATAAACAGATGAGAACAGTAAAAGAAGGCTATTTGTGAGATTCACAGCTCGATAGCAAAGAGACTTGCCCTGTTCAACACAAGGGGGATGATATAGTGAAAAGCTAGCCATAATTAAATCTAGGACTTCATTATGTGTCTCTGCAGGGCTTGTTTATGCCTAATAAAATATTGCAGGATGTCTGTTTGCAGCACATTTCCTAAAAGCTCATCACGATAATGCAGCAACCTAGGTGTAAGTGGTATGACACAATTCAATTCACACTCTGAAGGAGTGTGAAGCTGATAAAACAATGACATCTATGCAAGAGTACTTAATTATTGATCAGTTATCAACCCAACTCAAATACTAGACTCAAGGAGAATAGAAATAAAGAGATTATCCTACCTATGTTCAGATGGCCACTGTACTTCCCCAGCACTAGAGGAGAATGAGAGAAATGAACAGATATGTATCAGTGAGAGATTCAAAGCAACAACAAAAAAATCATTGCATGTGCTCTGACAGTAAATTCAATTAAAATCTGGAGTAAAACATTAAAAACAAAAACATGGACACATTTTGAGCAAAGCTTGTCAACACACACAGTTACAACATAAAAAGTTTCAAAGGGGAACATGAATCATGTGCATAACCTTGATGTGTTGACTCAGGTTAAACATTATGGCTCACTCATTTGTAACTGAATAAACTGACTTGTGCACGGTTTTGATCACCTAGAACACTTTTTAGTACACATTGACCAAAACAGTTTGTAAACCTGTTCGACTACTCCATTAAAAAAACAACTAAAGTAAACTAAGATGTACTGTACGTGTAGGAGACACAAGCAAGATGGCTGAAGTCCATATTATGAAAAAAATATATTTTTTCAAGATCAAGATATATCATTAAATGAAAAATCGATTCAAAAATAACGTATCGGGGTGTTTGCAATGACTTCTGCCATTACTTTTTAATTTGCTTGGAACCATTTCAAGAATTCTGTAAGGTGCTATGCAATATGATCATATCGTCATAAACAATAAGTATAAATAAGTCAATAAACAATACTGATGAGTCATTGTCCAGACAGGAAACCTCCGCTATGATAAAAATTCCTCTCTGACTACAGCTTCCTCACAAACAGTGTCAAACCTTCCTCCAAATCTTTCTATCCTACGTATTCATTTAATTGTTTAATAGTTAATTCATGTACTTTCAATACGATTTAACATACACTTTAAAAATGTGTCACAAATATGTTTCATTTATTAAAAAGGCTAAACAATTCCCTATATGAGTGGGGTCCTGTTGTTTTTAGCAAACAGGAGTAAATAATGCATTTGTTGGGGACTATTGTCTGCCATGAATGAACACACTTTTGGTGCACTGGTGAGTTTTTCCAGCAGCAGGATGTGTATGTAGACTTGAAACATCCATCACATGTTCATTGTAATGAAGAAGCATGTCCCCTAGTGCCAAATTGTGGCTCATTGATATTTAAAAAAAATATTTTTTTTTATTTTTTATATAACCATGGAGCTCTATGGCACAGAGGAATAATATATACAGTATGTGGCTTTGGGTACACAGACATTATTCATTTTTGGTAGTAGTATCAGGTCATTGCCGGTTTTGGTCTTTTAATTGGATTTGTTGGTTATAAGAAAAATATAGATTAGTACCAGCCTGCCACAGATATTCAAAGCCAATAAACAACATCCCTGTGGTATCATCCTAAGTGGACATGCCTTCCTCATAAAGTACTCACAATTGAGCAGGCCCAACTGCAGCAGTGACGCCAGGGCAGTGATGATCATAAACATAAGAAGGCCACCCCGCCGGCCCATTAGGCCAACCGCCGGGCACAGCGCCATGCATGATGCCAACGCAATGCCTGCCATGGTGTAATAATCTGCATAGAAGTTATGGAACATGGTTGTCTCCTGAGCTTCAGGGTCCATCATGCTGCGGGCAAAACAGTGGTGGATCCCATAGCCTGTTAGCCTGTTAGGTAAAGAACATACACAGGTCTAGGTTAGGGGATACTAGTACAGTAGGAGAGAAATAAGTGAATGGTAGACAAGAAAGAAAAAGAAGGAATGGACAACATTGTAAACACAAGGGGAGAAGATACAGAGAAAATACATCCAAGCAAATCTAAAAGATGAAGAGGTTGGGAGGAGGCGGAAGAGATGTATCACATTTTCTCTCATCTCAACTTATCTCAAAGAAACTGCACACATGTAAACACTGACTTATTGGCACACACACCCTCAAGCATACACAAAAACAGGAGCAAACATTCACACAGGCTCTCTCCAAATTGTCTAATGTTTCATAAGGACAGAGCTCATGTAAAATGTATGCTGACTTGGGGAGTTAAGGATACCGTGCACTGAAGCAGAGCTAAAGCTGGGTCAGCCTAGCTGGAGATGAGGTCTCAGATGGAGGAGAGAGAGGCGAGATCCCACCGGAGATGATAAGAGAGAGCAGCACACATACAGTTTGGAAGGGCAAAAGCATTGAGAGCTACTGATCAATGCAGTATCGAGCCTCCAGGTTAATAGTGCTATCTCCAATGCTCAAAATGGAGCTTCTGACTGGCATTGCCTCGCCCCGACACAGAAGCACACACACACACGCTCCCTTTTTCTCTATCTAGTTTTCAGATCCTTCCACACAGATAAGCACCTTGACATGTAAATGTTCAAACTGTTTTTCAAAGTACTAATACAAAAGACACGTACGAGTTGACGCAGAGCACAACAATATTCTTCCACAGGTTTCTCGTCCCGACCATTTTCACAATGCACGTCTTCTTGGGTTTCTTTTGAAGAGCTCTCTGCAGTTCTGAAAACAAGCATGTTACAACATGTTAATCCTCGAGTCTGACCGATATCGGACTGTTGAGGCCCATGTCAATATTTGAGCATAACATCTATTTTAAGTTATTTCATAACTTTCTGTCTAGCAATGCAAAGTGTGGTCATTTTGAGTAGTCTAAAGTGCAATAGTCAACAGTGTATATAAAATAGGCTACATTTCTGCCCTGCTTATTTTAGACACTGCATGACTATTTACTATTATTACTAAATTAATTATTATTATTTATCCTATGTTGTCACATCACAACATATAATTATTTCTGTAAAAAGAAAATATACCTTGTGTTGTGTTCTTGTAAGTATAGATTTTTTTTTCTCCCACGTTTACGTCTATGTTATGGTTTATGTATTATGACTGCTATGTAAATTAGGGGTGCACAAAAATAAAGACACTCAGGGATATGTTTAGTATTTGAAAGAGAATAAGTACAAATGGCACTTAAACATTTAACTATCATCCATTGTGTTCAGTTCCATGGTTATTTTGTTCAATAAAAAAAGTTTTTTTAATTCAACAAGCAATTTGTTGGACTTAAGCAGTATACTTAAACAGAAAGGCAGAACTGACAACATTTTAATATCTGTTTATCTATCGCAAGTAATATCATAATGCAGTATAGCTTAATCACATCTTTTCCTCATTTGCATCTGCATCCCTAATGTAAATGAGAAAAAAAAATCTATAAAATGTTATGTGTAAAATCTGACGATGATATACAATTTTTAAACCACTACCTGTAATATTTGTACCTAGTGGCCCTTTTTTACCCAAAAATGATAATTAGATAATTAGATGGCATCAAATTATTATAACTTTATTATGAAATTATACAAATTTAATTTTAATAATATACAAAATACAACAAAAATATCTTACACATGTATTCAGAAAAACAAGGGTAAAAAATATCTACAAACGCAGCCTATAAAATATTTATGTGGTCCACAATTCTGCTTGCATATCAGCCAACATATACAGTACAGTGAATCCAACATATCTGTAATAAGGTGTTCTCAGCCAATGTCATCAGCCTGCTTATATATCCAGCAGGCTCTAGGTAATCTAGTTAATCATCATGTCAAATTCAGTTTTCAGGTCAAAGAAAGTTTGACAGCAGTCTGGGTTCTCTAAATTCAAACAAGGACTCGCCTGATTCATTGCAACCACAAAAAGTTCCACATGTATATTTTATTGAGCACGTTTCATCCCACACAAGTCTCCCACTGCTTTGAGAGACCGGTAGAAACCAAACCAGTTCATGAGAGGGAAACTGCCCTATCCCGCAGGTGATGTGACATAGAAAATAGCGGATGTTTTTGTATCAGTCTGCGTGTTGCCACAGAAACACACCTCTGCTTTGCGGTACTGTATGTTGACTCAAGCATGTGACAACATTCCACACTGCCGTCTCAAGGTTATCTCGGGCTGCACCACTCCTCAGGCTTTCCGGTGATCCCCTGGCCCGGCTACAAACCTGAGTAAGACTATCCCAACTGAGATATATGCAAATCAATCTGCTCCCTTTCCAAAGATGACCTAATAAGTTGTTACACATGCATCTGTCGTGTCTGAGTGCTTGAAAAAGTTGCTCAACTGCTCTGCTATAGCGGCTGTTATTACATTTAGTGCCTAACGTTGTATTTATAAAGACAAGAGTGGATATATTATTATCGGGTGCAATGCACTTTTCTCAATGCTGCATCAGCACACTGTCTCCAAATTCTAAAAAGATGCAGCCAAAGTGGTTCCTCTTTGAGCCTTTTCCCAGCAGTGGCCCTGGTTTTTCTAAATTGATTGAGAAATACAGTGAGCAATAGCAGGACAAACTTACCACAGTCAACAGTGGGGTTAAAGTTTAATACAAATGTAATCTGCTACAACATTTATCAACAACAAAGTTCACTCTGCTCTTTGCCTCTGGCAGGTCTTAGGTACACACAGTTAACCCGGGGGTCAAAGAGCATCACCTTCGTCCATCTGCCGTTCGTACACCATCCTGTCAGCTCATGTCCCCCCACCCAGGCTATAATGAAATTACTGAACGTTGTAGTGTGTCATAATGCAATGTTCAACACCCACTGCAACCTCTGGAGTGGTCCGTTACTATGGCGACCAGACAGGAAGCAGATATAACCTTGACAATCTGTCTTACTGAGGAAAGCACAGCTGGGGATACTACCCAGCTCTTTAGAAAAGAAAAAAAACAGAAAGCTCGGAAGATGTTTTTTAATGCTGATTTCTTCAGAATTAGTGTTAATCTCGTTACCTGTGAGGATATTGTCGGTGTCAAGCTCCATGTTCACTTGGTTTTTCTTTGCTATGTGTCCCATGATCCACTTGGAGCGGCAGTACTGCTGAGTGGCCAGCAGCCAACGCAGTGACTCAGGGAAGATCCTGTTGGAAAGACGGGGGATGTCCTCGTTAATAAGACAAAATTAACAAAACAATGAGTCAAAACAAAATAAAATCTCCTTTTAAAAAGGCAGATTGAAATCTCTCTTAATCAGAGTTAGAAGTATCACATCTAGTTTGTTTCTGTTTTTATTAAATGCAGAAAAGAAAACCGTATTGGTAAGCTAAGTTTAGAAATTGTATCCTTAACAGAAAAACCTGGTTCACACGCAAACACTTACATACCTAATAGCCTTCCCAGATGTCTTTACAGTCGGAACAACAAATAAACACATGCCGGCCAGCCATTGCTATCCCCGTCCCTGCTTTCATTTCCCATGCTTTATTATCTGGTAGTTGTACTACGTGGCAACATTCTTGTGAGTGGTCAGGTTTCTCCTCACAGCCATATAGCGATTCAAAGACAGTCAGCAAAAACAATGCCATAGTTGCCTCAGTCGGTTGCTTTTCTCTGGAACAGTCTTTCTATGTGAGTAAAAGTGCAGGATTTATTATGTTGCACTAGTGTGGTTTTAAGTTGTTTTCCCAAATCAGCAAACTTAGATCACCTGCTGTGTTGGAACTCTTCAGCCCAATCAGCTGTATTTCTATATTTGCAGAGTCAGCCACTTTGACAGTGATGGATCCAATCTGTGCCCTTAAATGCTGTCTGGCTTAATCAAGAGAATGAATGAATTCCCAAAATCCTTTTGTGAAGCCTGACTCCAGCTGGCTGAGTCGCTGATGCATTTGTGTATCTCAGTAGTGTGTGCTGTGTGGAGAGCCCTATTACATGTGCAGAAAGAGACTAAAGTGTTGGCTGGTTTGCCAGTAAAAGCTTGCCCTGCACCTTGCAGGTTGTGTTATGTGTGATATCTGTTTCACAACCCGCTTCATGTCCTTGAATTCTGGAAGAGTTTTTTAGCCAGCAAGGCCATAATCACATCAAAGCAGACAACAAACAAAAACCTTTCCACAGCTTAGCCACCTGACTGCTGAGTTATTTGTTTGTGCAGTGACTACCCTGATGTATGCCTAAGGTTTCTTACCTCTTACCCCCTCTGTACCTGTATAATGCCAGATGTACATACATTTGCGAATGTAGTGTTATCAGCTCCATGGCTAACCCGCAGAAAGCGCATGCTGTGATACTTCAGCTTACGTCGTATTTACCAAACCTGCAGTTCATCGGGTAATCAGCGCCTTTCTCCGCCCACTATACCGTAAATTGCGCGCTTTTTTCTATTAGGCCTGGCAAACTCGATTCCTTTTAAGGATTCGGGTTATTCTGAGTCACTCACTAAACTGATCTGGGTTGTCAGTATTGTATGCTACATCCGAGGCAAGCTTTTGATGTGGATAAAATGGCATGTTTTCATTTATAATCTTTTAATTTTATTTGGAAAATGTTATATCCATAAATGTAAATGGTCTGAAAGAAAACTGAACATTCATTTAAAAATGACATGAAATTATATTTTGAAACTTTAATAGGACGAATACGAAAGCATCCGGACTCTGAACATTTACAATGACTTACAACCTCTTTATTTTAAATTCCATGTGCCCCTTTTTCATGTATGTATACATTTAATGTTTTCAATGTGTATGTGTATCTGTACTTGAATAATAAAGTTTTTTGAAGAAAAAAAAAACAGTTGTCGGCGAGGCGAGCTCACAATGTTTCGGACTGTCTGCTCGACCTAATTGCATTTTAACATACTACATTTATACACCAAACCTACAGTAGGTCTAGCTAGGCTATGTGCAGAACATTGTATGTTATTTCAGAAGTGAAAGAATGGCTTTTGTTGTTGATTTGCTTTACCCTGAGCTCGAGGACAGACCTCACTCGCTCGTCTGAATCAGATCCACTCATGACAACGTAGACGGCTAATTTGGCTGATTCGTGGGATTGACTGACTCCCGCGAGAACTCACGAGTCATCAACAACTCATGAGTCATCGAGGACTTGTGAGTTGTCGACAACTTATGAGTTGTTTGCGAGCCGAGCCAGCCGAGCCGAGGCAAGCTTGTAATGTTTTGGACTGTCTGCTCGACCTAATTGCATTTTAACATACTACATTTATACACCAAACTTACAGTAAGCCTAGCTAGGCTACGTGCAGAACATTGTATGTTATTTCAGAAGTGAAAGAATGGCTTTTGTTGTGGATTTGCTTTACCCTGAGCTTGAGGACAGACTTCACTCACTCATCTGAATCAGATCCACTCATGTAGCCTGTTGATTTGCGCGAGAACTCATGAATCACGACAACTCACGAGCCCTCGATGACTCGTGAGTTCTCGAGCGAATCCCATGGTCTGCGAGCTTCCGGCTCTGAGTCTGCGGGTCGGGACTGTCTCTCTGCTCACTCAGTCGCTTGAGTTGACTTGTGGAGTTGCTGTTGCCTACGAAAATGTAAGTTATGAAGCTTTTTGCGCGCACGTTACGCTTCTCCTCCCATCTCTTTATGGGAAACTCCCACTTTCCCCTGCACCCTCCCATGAATGCATATGCATGACACGGAAAAGCACAATTTGCCATTTTCAGTCGCCGCGACAGGCAGTTTGCGCTTTTACCTCAGTGCGGCCTGTTTGTACATACCTCGCCATGCTTTTACTCACACGTTGCGAAACTAATATGCCTGAAGTGGGCGCAAAAGCGTTAGTACATCTGGCCCTCAGTGTCCTACTCTGATTGAAGTGCATCGTATCACCAGTATTGATGTTTGATCAGATTAGGGATTTGGACTGTTTCTGGGTCTGTTTTATTCCAGCACAGCATTGAACAAAGCCAAGGCCTTTGATAACCTATGATATTCTTGGATTTTCTTCTGCTGGCTTTGTACACACCAGCAGTGCTGTTGATCACTGTTCATCACCAACCTGATCTCACAGAATTCCGTGAAATGAACACAGCCCCTTAACTCAAAAAATTCCGTGATGGGCCCACGGAAGAATTCCATGAAATGAACACGAATGGCCGAAATTCCATGATCGTCCCCAAGGAAGAATTCTTGTGAAATCAACACGGCCCCTTCAGTTAAGGATAAGGTCGTTGGTGGGCTTATGTTTCCATGACACACATTATTCAGGAAAAGAATAATGCGGATTTTCGGTCTTTCATACTCATCTTCTCACGGACTTGTTTTCTGTGGTGGCCACACGGAATTTTCACACATTCCGTGCCACCACCACGTAATGCGGTGTTAACAGTCCGTGATAATTTCACGCAATTCTGTGAGACCAGGCAGGCATCATGGTAGAATAAATGGACTATTGGAGGTGAATACACAAGTATTTATTGCTGGAGCTTTGGAAAAAAGAGATTGCACTCACAGTAAAGGTTGCTGCAAATGAATTAACAAAGACATTCAGCTGGGAATTCACTGGTGAAAAAGACTTTCTGATTTCTTGTTTGAACTATGTAAATCTGCTAAAGCATCTTTGGCTTAACCAGGTTTTTGGGGGGGGGATTATTAAATCACTGGTTGCTTAGAATCTAACACATGTAGAGTTTAATTGCAAATGGCAGCACATATTTCCTAACCTAATGTGCCAGACGGTTTGTTACACAGAACCACCTGAGAATTCGTCATTGGAATTTGGAAAAGGGCAGGCGCTTACAACATATACCTGGCAGGTGATTGGATGAACCATCTATCTATCATGTCCGTTACTGTTGTTTTGAACGAACAGTCGCAGCCATCACACACACCTAAACCACGCCGATAGCTGTCAGTAGCTCTTCACTGGACGCTGATTGGTTCAGTAAGCTGGTAGTTCAGACAAAAAACTAATAAGTTGAAGCCTTACAAGATGGATTATCTTGTGATTTGTGCAATTCTTGCGTGATCCCGGGATATCGTGAGAATCCAGCTGCCGTGCAAGGTAACATATTTCAGTCTCATGTAGAATTTAAACTGTAAAACATCTTGTTAACAGAATGACAGGTTAGTGCCAAAGTGATGCTCGGGTCTTATCCTTACCAGACGTAAGACAGCATCAGTAGCAGGGGGCAGATGATGACAGCTTGGAGTACCTGCCAGTCCCGGCAGAGATATGCCATCCCGGGCATCAGCACCTGACCACCCAACACCACAAAACTGGCCACCATTGTCATGGAAAAACGCCATCCTGGCAGGCACAGCTCAATCCCTGGCAGAGAGGAAAAGAAAGAGAAACTACATTGTTAATAGGTTTCTCTGCAACAGACACAAAAAGACACAACATGGGCATGTTTGACAGCAAGGAAAATAACCTATTTTCAAGGTTTCTTGTAAATATGACACCAGCTTTTCATAAATTCAAACTTAGCCTAGTTACTAAGTTACAATTAATGCATCCCTAAATTAAAAGGGATTGCAGCATGTGATATTGTTCTTAGGTAGAAATTAGTTATTAGTATTTTATTAAACTAATAACAAATATTATATATTATATTCAGCATATTTGACACAATGATGGAGATGAAGATTTGAAATTACATTTTAGAAAAATAACACAACATACAAATTACAAAATGTCTTGCCAAGGCTGTGACATAAAAACGTCAGCTAGTTTAACACAACTGTTTATTTCCCACTCATTCTAAACTGCATGAATACTACGAAATCTGAAACACATATTTCTCCAAGAATGCATATACTAAAACACATATACTAAAACAGATACTAAATAAAGTAATATATACATTTACAAAGCATTGACAGTTAGCCTCACTTTAATGTATTGTTTGGCCCCTGTAATCTTTGGAAGTTATTCTACAGCTCAGGATGCTACAGTAACATCCAGTACACATAGCTGGTTGCTTTTGATTGGAAAATGCAACATATGTTTCCGAGAAACCTATTTAGACTTTTCCAGATAAGTAATTTCTTAAGTTTTAATGGTAGCAAGCCCATTTAGTAATTCACTATTTTGAAGCTAGTTAGTTTAGAGTTGAGTTAACTTAAAAGAGACTTATGGTAATGGTTCCAAATAGCTGGTGCGACCCAATCCAGTGTTTATGTACATAGAACGTGAGATTTAACCATTAGCTGTTTCTTCCTCATGCTGACAGAAACAGGCCAGAGTAGATGAATTATCAAAACAGAATACAACCTGTGACTAGGTGAGGCAGACAAGCCAGAACATGGTTCCTGTCGGCGATGATTATGCTCATGAATAGAGGTTTACGTTGTCCTAATTACACATAGACCCAATTCCCAGGCCAACTTACATTATGACTACTACTGTATTAAAACTGTGACTTTTAAACACAGGAAACACCTAATACTGATTAACACTTGTTTAACTAAACAAATATTACGTTAATCAAAAGAAACTTAAAGTGGCAATCCTTAAGATTTCTTTTGTGTGTATAAAAAAATGAGAAACCCTGATAAATCACCATGTACAGTTGTTGTTCAGAGACAGTAGACAGGCCACGACAATAGGCTACTGTCAGAGTGAACTAACTAGAAAGAGGTTCCTTGTACTCAATTCTCCTCTATCAGAATGGCACTGATTCATTCACCCAGCCATTAGCATGCACACCACACGGGCAGCCAGCAACCACAGATAGTCCAGCCCTTTAGTTACTGCAGTGTAGAGAATGGCTTCTCATCAAACCATAGAACAGTGAACCGCACTGTAATACTACTATTCTCGGAATGCCCAAATCTGTTGTCCTACATTCATGCCTTTTTGTTATAATTAACAATTTCGTTTTCTAATGGGTCTTTTCTGCTGCCCAAGAATGTGAACAGTCTCCAGATGGGCCTTTCAAGGTGACAGGGCCAGTATAATACAGTGGGTGTCGGCGGCCCCGCTTCATTTCAGTGAAAAAGACCGGAATTTCAATTAGGACTTGCCCCCTTCTGAGGACATGAATAATGCTCTCTGTTCACAGACACTATCACAGCTGGAATGACAAAGCCAATGAGCTGAGAGCAGGGCGATGGGTGCAAGACCTGCTGAGTTTGAACCAACTAACCCCAAGACCCCTTTTTTGTGTACTGCTGGGAGAAAAGTGACGGTTCACTGGTTACAGACTGCATGGGATTTGAATTTTTCGGTTATTTATAAAGGCATCATGTGCACTGAACAGGCCAGAGCATTGTGACCGAAAGGGTAGGTCCTGGGGTGAGGTATGAAAAAATTGCTAAGACACACAGACATATGACACTACAAACTATATCATTGATATAAAGATATTAAAATAAGTGTAAATATATATACCCAATATGGCATGTGTTGTGTATATGGTGCTTCAGAATGAAGACCAGAGTTTGTGGAAAGGAAAGGAGTTCTGAGCTCCTTACTCCTGCTGACCCTAATCCTCCACAACCCACTAGATCAGCATTCCCACAATGCCCTGCTGCCGCCTGTGTTCTCATGACATAAATCTATTAACTAATCTGATGACACATACAAGAAACTGACAGAAGATGCTAACTGAGGATCTCCGGGGGTTGGGGACAAAACAAGTGGGACATACAAGCTATTGAAAAATAGACCCATTTAAATGCATTTGGACACTGTGCTGTACAAAGTGGAAATGACATCATCACGGATCAAAACAATAGCCAATTAATAATGAAGATAATCCCCAAAGAAGCTTTAGCTGGGTTGCTGACTTTGGCAAAACAAGTATATGAATCACACTCTCTGGTACACGCCACAGTAGCTCACTAGTCTTCTGTCAAGTACATCGCTCAGTCAAGAAGGCCTATTGTTTTACAAGTGAAAGACTGGTTGACCACTAAATGCACTCAGTGCAGCCACGCCCTGTACACACAGGCTAATGTCACAGCCTTTTACTGGTCACATGATGTCCATATAGCCCAGTGCCATGACTTCACTGCCTATCCTGACCACTCGATCTGTTAAGTATAACTTCATGATAACGGAGACTCTTAAGTATTTCTCTGTACTGAAAAATAACAAGGTTTATTTGCTGTGATTGATTTTTATGGCATAACTATGACTTCTTCTTGAGTCTGGAGCTACAGGCCTACTTGCAGGTGTTACAGGTGAAACATTAAGTGCTGCTGTGTTGCAGTTGACATCCCGCAGCTGTGTTCCCTCTTCTCCTTGCGTGTCTTTTACCTGAACTTCTGTAAATTCTCATGCCTCAGGGTGAATGGTACCAAATGGTTTCAGACTTCTGAATCACCACACACACATCTCTGATTGGTTCAGCAATTAAAATAGGTCTGCTGTTATGCACATTTACCGCTGTCAACCAATCAAAGCTTTGTTGGTGGAATTTAAAAAAAGGAATGTCATTTTTTCTTAATAGCTAGCTACCTAGCCACACCCATTCAAATTAGTGAAGAAAAGAAAAATGCCAAGAAAACGGCCACACTCGAAAAGGGGGTGAAAAGCCAACCATCCAAAATCTCCCATGGGTGTAATTGGGTTGAGATCGGGTGACTGTAAAGGCTAATGACTCACGTAAATTTTCAGCATTTTCAGACTCCAAACCAGGGCCCCTTTGTGCCCTGTATGGACACATCTGCATTTGTATGGTTTCTCCACAAACATATTCAGGCCTTTAATTTGTCGTCCGTTTCCTGATAGATGCTCACGTTCCAAGTCTTGCTCCACACCTTCAAAGCTGTGGTCAGAGATGGAAATGCTTGGTGAAACCAAACTCAATTCAGGCATGTGCATACTGCTGATGAGTTTTTGGAGTGCTTCTTGTGAGTGACATGCCAGTGCAGCATTGTCAGCAAACAGCACTTCCCTGATTAGGACCCAATGAACCTTGGTCTAGAGTTCCTGCAGATCGAAGAGATTTTTGGGTGAAGGCAAATTGCATCCTCAGTGGAACATAGTGTGGGGGTGAGTGCACAGCACTGTTTAACCCACAGCTAACCAGTCTCTGAGAATAGGACACATTTCTCTTAATGTACCCTTCACATGTTAACAGAATGTAATCATCCAAAAACCCAATTCAACTGAAGGAAGATCATTGAGATTCTGGGTACATATGAGCAAGAACAAACTGCAGTTTATTTACAATTTTGCTCTGGCAAGTAACTACCAAAGAACTGTCCCAAGGAAGATTCCACAGTATTTTTATATAGTGTGATTGCGTTAGCACACAAATGTCGTGAGGTGTCCTCCTTTCTTCCAAGTACTGAAAAGGGGCTATTGACAAAGAATAAGGTCATACTCATTGATTAGTCCCTTATCTGGAGGTGCAAAGAATGCCAACTAGCCACAGGCACTTTCCTTTGATCTGTGTTGTCTGAAATTCTCTGCAATCAAACCATAAGTAAAACACTACCAGAAGAGTATTTTTCTTTGATAAAGTTTGAGTGTGTATGTCCTAACTACTCCCACCACTTCACCACTGCCACCCCCTTCCTCCCACACACATAGAGTGACTGATATACAGCTTGTACTCTGACACACATATAAGACTAAGTCCAGAGTTGCCCTAACAACAGATTCATCAGCCTGACTAAAGAAGAACTGAAACAAGAAGGTGCAAAGGTTGCCCATGCCGTTTCTGACAATCACTGGACTTCACTCAGGAATTTGCGACATGATGGTTATGTCATGCAATGTCTCTCACAGACAACAAAGTTTAAAAATTTGACCACGACCATTAGGTCACAGAGTGTGCCTTTAAGCAAGGAAATGGTCTCCTAAAATGGAGACAGACAAATAACAGATGTAGGATACACATGTAGCCTAATTTGTTAGGGGAGGAAGTCCACTGTGCAACCAAAAACGCAAACTCTGCACAAAAGGGAAATTTTACCCTGCTTAGGGGGCGGGGGGGATGCACCTTAACTCAGATATCAGATCACAGCTAGAGCAGATTGTGTTGAAGGATGAGGACCGGTCAACCTGTGTATCATAGAAAATACCTTTCTTTGGCTAAAAAGCATTTCCTGTCTGTACACATTCCACATCAATGTCCCACCCTGCCTCTCTGTATATGTCATCATCCTTTTCAGGCATTTCTTAGTCTATATCCACAATGTTCCACTTCCGGGATTGCTCTCATTCTGCCGGAAATTCTGCCGGATGTCACTGTTTTCGATGTACATTTTCGGATGTCCCGTTACCTTCCACTTTCTTTGTGTTGTAATTTTAAACTCTGGTCGATTTATGAGGACTATGGTTAACTGCTCCTCAGATCTCTGCAGGGTAAATCCAGACAGCTAGCGAGACTATCAGTCCAATCTGAGTTTTCTGTTGCATGACTAAAACAACCTTTGACCGTACACATGTATGTGAGATATATGCGTTTGTGTGTTTGTTGGGTTATGGTTGTCTAAGCTACTGGATGCCTAAAATATTCCTCAGGATGAATACATTATCTATCTATCTATCTATCTATCTATCTATCTATCTATCTATTTTCCAAAACAAGTTCCTTCCCGAGGCTATTTTGCAGCGGCATCGTGGCTCCGCTCCGTGCTTAGCACCGCCCAAGATGATTGTGATTGGTTTAAAGAAATGCCAATAAACCAGAGCACGTTTCTCTCCCATTTCCGGAATGCTGTGTGGACTAGCCAGACCCTCCTCCGCAGCGCCGTGGAGGAAGGTCTGGCAATGGGAGACTAGGCATTTCTTAACATTCAGAATGAAGAAAAAGTCACTTTAGTGACATCCATTTAATGGCACAATATCTCTGCAGTGATGTGAGGTGGGCCTAGCTTCTGTCCTCAGGGAGGCATAGCCATATGATAGCAAATGAAAAGCTTCAAATCTTCAGAGTCCAGATATGGCACGCACTACTTGAATCAGGCCAAACCCAGTGATATCCATCAATGACATTACACACAAACAGAGCAAAACAGGTTAGGGAAAGAAGACAAGCAAACAAAGCATGCTGTCTGTCAGACTGTACCAACAAACAGGAATCTGACATTGCCACAAAGGAAGCCATTTACTCAGATAAATACACATAGCTTCCATCTTTCTGTGCTGCCCCTTGCACTTCACCTGTGTGCAGAGAGCTTAATGCCTGTGGTAATACTAGGGCACCACCGAGGGAAAAAAAAGCACCTCATTACAGGCAACACTGGAAAGAGGACAAGACTGGCTTGGCTAGCCTGATATAACACTGCAGCAGAAAAGCATGCATCACAGATCATCCTGTCGGAGCACTACTTTACCATCACAAGGCAGGAAACATGCACACAGACAGCTGGGGAACACACATGACCATTTACGTAAAATCTTATGGAGGACAGATGAGATGAGAGGAAGTAAATGAGTGTTGTCACATTACCAAACATTTGGTTTTGGTTTCGCATCATGAATATGATTCCTAAATAAAAGAGAGGAAATGCTCTCAATTGCCCGTATTGTGGTCTATTTTTGAATGTTTTCGCTTACACACATTCCTATTAACAGTAAATACAGGTCATATATTTGCGGAGTATGGCACATAAATCCTTTTACAGCCACATGCTTTATATATAATCATATCTTTCTGTATGGTGCTCATTTAATTATTGTGCATCAGATCACTGATTCCTTGCTATGATACCACTGTATCTCAGGCCATCCATCATCATATAACATTCATGTACTTCCCCTCCCTGTGTTTCAAGTAAAATGTATTTATTTATTTATGATAAAAGGAGTGACAGCAAACACTACCCCAATCAATACAGTCTGTCTACAGAGTGTCTGGGCATGTCAGCAGTGATTTTACCATAGTGACATGAATACAAGACTTATTTTCCTTTAGAAATTGCACTTGCTAATATGGGGTCATGTAACATTCATGGACTAAACGAAAATGTGATACATTTAACAATCACCCTCTGTCTGTCTCTCTGATGCTTATTTTGTCCATTTCTCTCTCATTGTCTTCTCTCCCACATGTGACAAGTTTGTGACAACCAGTGAATAACAAAATCCAAGCCTCTTGGGACAAAAACATAATGTGTGCATTTTAGCCAGGGCTCAAGGCAAACCACAGTACTAAATCAGCTTGAAAACATATTTAGTTAGTTAGTTTAGTTGCTCCATTATTGGCATTTTGTGGTACATAGCAACAAGTGAAGATTTCCAAATTTATTTACACTGATACTATATTTTTTTAAATGTTTAGTATCTAGATGACTAGAAACATAAACATAATATATTGGAAAATATCCCTCGTATAGTTTAAGTAACACCTCAGAAATCATTCATGTGTACAGTAAATATGAAGAGAAAGGGAAATAAACCTTAAAGAACACACCATTCCTTGTCAAAACATAAGTGGCAACAATTTGAGCTGGTCATTTCCCCAAACCATTAGCATGAGTTTGTCCCAGAATATCGTCCATAAAATACAACCTTTTCCATGTAGATAATCACATAGAGAGCAATCATGAGCACTGTACATCGGTTACTGACAGGGAAGTTATAAAGCTCTTTTTTTTATTACACAGCTTTGTTGAATACTCTATTCTGATTGGTCAATTACAGCATTCTACAGCCTGTTATTTCTGAAGCACTGCTATGTATAACAGGCTGTTGCTATGTATATTATCTCTCTCTCACACACACCCTTGACATGTATAGGCTTGCCTCTACAGATTAAGACAAGAAAGTGAGCAAAAACAAGACATTTGCTCTTTACTTTAAGGCCATTATACAGACTTCTCAAAGTAAACATCCTGCCTCTTATTAAAATTTAATATTTGCTTTAGGGAAATTAAAGATGTGAGATGAAAACCATTGAGCTCATGCATACGTGTACACACTTCAGCTGGCATTTTTGTAGAGAGAAACCTCATGTCAACCCAAAACTGTTTCACTAAGTTATACAGTAGGTGTACTTTGGTCTGTGTAATAATACTCAATCAAACTCATATTTTTAGTGTGAATAAATATTTCAGGGAAAAAAGCAATGTATGTCTAGACAAGTATCATATTTTAGCCCCACATACAGTAGCTGATGTGGATGCATGATATAACCTGCGCACACAAAAAGCAAGCTCTGGCCCAATGCCCCAGAACACAATCACCTTGTCTCTAGCTGATCACAATTCTCTCCAAAACACCCATCGCAGCCAGCTAGCATGACTCAGCTAGCTGATGTGCGGTTTGTGTTTGTATGTGAGGGGAGTAGAAGGTGAGGGTCGGGGGTTAGGGTGGTGAGGTTGTTTACCTTATGAGCAACACCATGATGCTGAGCTATATGTACTATATGAGCCTTGCCTGTCCCGCCTAGTGCTGTGATGCTAAAAAAGCTAGCACACACTAATTGAGCACTAGGGTATAAATAGCAGCACTGCATCAGCTGACTTTATATAGTCATCAGCTTTGCTATTCTGCTGTTATACTTTGGAGCCAACATACTATAGATCATTGTCATACAACTATCCATTAGCCTAGTTTATACATGAAAGGGCTTAATGTTACGCACATGCAAAAAGCACTTGCAGTATTGGTGAAATTGTATCACTCTTCAGAATCAGAGGTGAAACATTTTGCTTTCTCCATCCATATGTCGTTTCAACATTCCTCTCAGTCTTTACGTTACACTTTTTCCCTACTCGTATTAGTTATTAGTCACTACTCTCTCCCTTTGTCTGAAACCACCTGGCAACCAATTCTATTTTCCATGTCTTCTGTCCCTTTGTGCCAGTTAGCGTATAAGTGTCACATCATATTAGCCATGTTAGGCCCTGCAGTGGGCCTGACTTCGACAGGCCATCCTGGCAGAACGGATAGTAGCCGTGTGCCATTTGCTCTACAAAGAGCACCCATATACTGAAAATTCAATGGGTTTTGTCATTGATACCTCCAGGGCACACTGAGGTCATATACAAGAGGCAGGGGCAGGTCAGAGTTGTCTTCTAATTATTGCAATACCCTATTCACAAGGATGTATAAAATGTACACGGATTGCAATTACTGTATTGCTATTTTTTAGATTATAAGGGCAGCATAAAATTGTGTCCAGACTTCAAGATCCATGAACTAAAATTTAATTGCACATGAATTGATGAGAAAGGGGGAATTAGTGTATTGTCTCCAGTGCAAACACATCCGAAGCTGAGATTTGGCCCGACTTTTCTTTGTAAGCAGAGCTAAACAAAGCAAGCCACAAAGGAGGGTCATGTGGTTTATAATGTTACATGCAGAAAATGTCATATGACTGACACAGTGTCAGGAATACAATAAACATTAGCTTTTGCCAACTGTCATGCAAATGCAATACATACCCTAAACAGAACGGCTTGAAATAAAAACAATTGATCCTCTCCAGTAATGTGTTATTGAACGATTATGCTCGTCCTCTTGGAACAGCTCTTGTGGAGTTTTTGTCGATACAGAGTGGCTGCAGGGTAAATATCATGTGACAGAGGCCACACATGATTAGAAATAAGGGCAGCGGTATAGCAACACAAAAACCTATAGAAATATGCAAAGCTCACACAAACATCTTTCCAGCTCAGCCTTACTCAAGTTGAGGTCACTATATAGTACTTCAGCAAGCGGTTCATAGACAGAGGTATAATTTCCAAAGAATCATTAGAACATTGATTAGTAAAAAAAAAATAAGAAAACAGCTCATTATTATTTCATGAATAAATACCCAAATAAAAATGGAAACCCTGCTTTAATTGTGAGGAAGAATTATATTTGTCTAATTTGTTGACAGGTCTGTGGTTGACTGATCGTTTCATGATTGTTAAATGAGAAACTGATTTATAATCACCTGTTTCAGCCTGAATCAAGGAACCGTAAAGTTCTGTTTGCTGTTGATGCAAATGGATCAACATGGGTTATCTAACCAGACTCCACAATCCTGGTCATGGTGGTAAATGCTGGGCTTGTCAGGGTGAACAAGGTTAGACAAATACTGCCTCTAGAGTTACTTGCCTATACAGCTACAGAAACTTTGAACCTACTATTTACGATATTCTTGGCAACTTCTAAGCCATTGTGCAACCACACAGGTACCTGAATATGACTGCAGAGGGTAAAGTGTTGCATTTACCAGAATAAAGATAAAGAATGCCAACAACAGATTGTATGCAAATAAATGTAAAAATAGGAAAATGGTAGAGCAAAAGAAAGAGGTAAAGAAGGTAGACTTTAAGTAGAGACTGAGAAAGATAGAATAACAATAGAAGTTGAACTACAGAAAGAGTAATGAGAAGAAAGCAAGGAGGAGGAAATATACAGGGGAAAATATAAATCTTTATTTTGACTCACAATAATTGGACTCTTTAGAAAACAAATTAAGTTTATTTGGAATGCTGTCTATATTCAAATACTGTTTCCTTTTTATTAGTCAGAATGGTCAGATACTGCTCAGCTGCTCTGGCATTTAATCATTAAAGAGGCGTATGACTTATGTTTTCAAATGCCTATTTAAATCTGCCTTTATATAAAAGCAAGTTGCATTGTTCACTGCGCCACTATGCAGAACAGATGTCAGATAAATCTTATCTTTTATGATGGCCAACACATTAAACGGACACATATTAGTACATGACAAGATGAAACAACACAGACATATAAACTACGAACTGCAGTGTCAAGTCTGAATTGTACAATTTAGCAGTGGACCTTTTAAAGGAACATGCCGACTTATTGGGACTTTAGCTTATTCACCGTATCCCCCAGAGTTAGCTAAGTCCATACATACCTTTCTCATTTCCATGCGTGTTGTAACTCTGTCTGACGCACCCACTGCTAGCCTAGCTTAGCACAGATCATGGAGGTAACCGGCTCCATCTAGCCTACAGCTCCCAATAAGTGACAAAATAACGCCAACATTTTCCTATTTACATGTTGTGATTTGTAGAGTCACAGGGTGTACAAATAACAAGGTCATATGAGACGCAGACATCTTCTAACTGTATACAAACTGGGAACTATATTCTCAGAAGGCGAAGCACTGCTACTTGGGCGGAGTGATTAGCGCAACACCTGAAAAGCACCATTGTTACTCTCTGCTCCTCACCACGGGACTTCTCAGGTGCTGCGAGCAAATAAAGTAACCAAGTAGCAGAAGTTGCAGTGCTTCACTATTTGAGAATATAGTTCCCAGTTTGTAGTCCCAATAAATCGGCGTGTTCCTTTAAAATGAGGCTATACATATTTACAACTTACACATTCCTATTCTTTCTTTTGATTATTGTAGTCTCAGACTAAATCTGAATACTATTCTACATTTCATAAGATAAAATCAAGAATTAGACAAAGAGATGTAGAGAAATGTTGACCTCACTATCTCCTATTGGGTTCCAACCACCAGGTTGAGAACCACTGATTTTCTAAACCATAAACTGTGGGATATTGTGAAAACAAGCAATGCAGATGTCAAGTTAATTTAGATTTGATAGGACACCATAATGTACAGCTTAACTACACCCTTTTCCCTCCCTCTTTCCTTTGTCCCAGGAACAGACTAAACGATCCTTCTATTTTGGGAGCGCGACAAAGCTTTTCAAGGTGTTCAATGTGGACTAAATCAGACTGACAAGGACACTGAGGGCCCCTTCATCATTTCGCCCTTGCTCCCTCCCTCTCATCTTCCCCTTCCCTCCACTTTTGCCACCACATGAGAACATTGCATTAACTGCATTGCCAATTACCAGGACACTATCAAACCTTTACTATGCAGAGAGAAGGTCACATCAACAGACAGGATTCATTTCTGAGAAAATTAAAGTCTCCTCCTGCAGTGATGAGTGAAACTATATTAAAGACTAGAACCCCCCCACACACACACACACACACACCACCGCCACCCCCAACCCCTTATGCCATTATCAGATTATTGATTAGCAGTAACAAGGATTAGAATCTCAGGAAAAGACACATGCTGGTACACCTAAATGAAAATTAAAGAGTTCACTTCAAGGGTAAATAGGCTGGTACTGGTTGTTGTTCTGTAATGAGAATTTATTCCAACAATGGCATTCAATTCAATGAATGTTAGGAGGTCACTGCAACACAATTACTCTACTCTAGCTGAATGCGACCCTCAGCTAAAGACAAGAATTAAAGTAGAATAGGCTTTTGAATAGGCTTTTGAATAGGCGTATCTGGTCAAAATAAGAACAGCATGAGTGGGAGGATACTACGGATTGAGAGTGGGTGGTACAGGTTAAATTAATATTGCATAGATTATTATTATTCAAAACCTAATGATAAAAATGTATGTTCATCACATTAATCAAAATGGTTATTTTGTCTTTTAGTGGGCCACAATCTTAAATTAAACAAGAATTCAAGTATGTAAAATGTAATGCTGTGCAAGATGTTGATTAAATGAAAATATCTCTCCTAGCTAATGATATTTAAATTTTTTAAATGATGATGTTGAAATATTTACTCAGCCCTACCAAGGAAAACAGATCTTCCATAGTAGTAGTGCTATATTATTGCGGTGTCATTCTAGCCTGTTTCCGCCCTCCTACATACTTCCGTTCAATTTTCATTTCCCTTCAGTACTCCATCTGGGTTTGCAGTATATTCTTGGGTTTTCTACGGCCAAATATTTGGCACACAGAGGGAGTGGCTGAGAACGAGGACGTTGAGGACGTGCGCTTGAAAGACGTGCGCTTGAAAGACGTGAGCGAAGCAAGAACAATATTTGCTGAGTTGTGATGGTGGACATGATTTTGTGGCCCTCCTCCCCACGGGGTTCGGGAAAAGTTAGATTTTCCAGCTCGCTCCGTTAGTGGTGATGGAGTTGGCTAAGGCTAACACTAGCGATGCTAATGCTAAATATAAGCCGATAGTTGTCGGTATCCCCTCTTGTTGCACATGCACATAACATACGTCATGACCAAACGTTAGTGATTGGTTATGGCAAATCCAGAGTGGCTCTGGGCAGATCCAATAGATTTAAACTTCAACAGAGTATCCGCCTTCAAGAAAGAGTTGCCAGATTCTCTGTACAAATGAAACATACGAGAGTCTGGTAGGACCAGGCTAGTGTTGTTCCTCCTCAGCACTTCTGTTTAGTGAAACAGTAAAATGTTAGGATTGTCTACACACTTTCAAACGTTTCAAGTGCTTCCTGAAAGGCCTCAAGCAAAATGTGTCAGCAAAATATTCAACCTTCGTAGTCAACACAGATAAGTACTAATTTTTCAACCAAATGTTGCCAAACCCTTCCCAGGAAAAGTGATTGTCCAATTATAGCTTACAACCATAGTTCTGTCAACATGCTAAGGTTGTGTGCATGGGATTGGGACTCCACTGAGAGCGAGATTCTGTATTTTAAAAGTTGAGTTTGGATAGTCATGTCTTTTAAATAAAAACATTTCCACAAGTAACAACAAGTAACAAGTAAGCTGGAAACATAACAAATTCTGTTCAAAATTGAGTTTTCAACCAACTCAAAGAGTTAGCATTAATTAGCCAGATAGCTAGTATAAGTCTGCTAGCGAAAGCTGTTATTTCAGCCGACAAAATCGATGGTGGTTGGCTAGAAATGTGAACCTTGCTTTCGTATACTGTGGTGTTAAATTTAAGACCTATCGTTTCAAAAATTACGATAAATTTTGAGGGGTAAATTTGGAAAACTGTCTATGTACTGTGCTAGCTCGACAGGTGTAGTAACAATAACAAGCGGGGCAGGGCTTAGCAATAGGTAAATTGGCCCAGAGCTTTTAGTTGAGAGATAAAGACTTACTGAGGACATAGAGAGAAAGGGTGATCCCTGCCAGGCAGAAGCCCTCAAAGAAGCGCAGGGTGCTGAACATGGGGACGTTGACAGAGAAGGCCACAGTCAGACCAAACACCAGCATGAAAAACACTGATATGATCAGCACCGGGTGGCGGCCAAACCTACGGAGCAAGGTAAAACTTATTTTTGTTTTCTTCAATGTTAAAAAAATAAATAGTTTTTGATATTACACAGCTGTAAATAAAACTGTATGCTGTGCAAGAACTTTGTTCTGAAAATCTTACCAGTCAGCAAGGATTCCAAACGTCAGGTATCCAAAGATGGATCCCACCAACAGAGAAAACTTGGCGATGTGGACTTTCCATGCAGAGTCACACACCAGACTCCACTGTAGAGACAAATATACAAAGGCATTAGTTCCAAGAATTGTATGCTGGGTAAAGGTAATAAAAAAGGCAACAGCTATATATCTTTTTGAGATGAAACAGTTTTTATATATTGACTAACTCTACACTAGATCTGACTGATTTATTAGGCATTATCACCATTCACAACACTACACCACTCACCACTACAACACTGAAATGTGAGAAGGGTAGACTTCTATAACAGGGCTTCCTGGTATTTCATCTAATATGAACATTGATATGTCATTCATCCAACAATTACCTTTCCTTTGTTAATCATTCCAAACATTATATTCAGTTTTGATCATTGTTTAATATCTTTCAGCTCAATAATCCCCAAAAAAATACATCTCCAAACAGGCTTGATATTTTAGAATTTCTCCAATGGAGTAACTACCAAACAATATAAGTTTCTGCCTTACAGTGCCACAAGAAAAGGTTGGAGAAGCTCATTTGTCCTCTGCAAATCAACATCAGGGATTAAATCATCTATTATACTGATCATTTCCTCAGTCAGAATTCATTGGGTGTACATAAACTGTCTTTTATTTTACTATTTATTTATGCCTCCTTTTATCAACTCTGAATCTCCTCATTTTCTTTGCCTACTGAAACTCTTAGCAGAGGGATTTCTGAGTGCAAACAATGCAGAGTGGCTGCTTTTGCATTAATAAAGTATGCTTGAGTTCCTCCCCAACCCCACCCCACAGTAGTGACAAGTTTTGACAAACAGACCTTGTACACAGCACAAGCAATGACGGTAGAGGTGCAGCCGCAATTGTAAACCCCAGTGGAGTATGTGCATGTGAACTGATTGTAGGAAGAAACGTAATACCTAAACAAATCTACCTGAACCCACAATTTTGATTACCATTGGCATTATTATTCAATGATCCTAGTAATATAGTTGATCCTGAGAGGAATAGAAGATGAATTCCACAGAGAAGGTGGACATTAGGCTGCCCAGCTGTTTCGACAGAAGCGGTAGCAAGAAGCAGACAGTGGCCATAGTAGGTGCATGCATATATATATATATATATATATATATATATATATATATATATATATATATATATATATATATATATATTATATTTTAATATATATTATTCAACCTCGTCTTGAAATACAAAGTGTAGTTTGTTTTTACATTTTTCTCCAAGGGGCTCTAACCTCTTATAACCTCTACTACCATAGTGACCCGTTTAAAATGGAACGCTCCAGGATTACCCAGAGCCATCACATGATCCAGGCATGCCACTCATTCATGGTTTCAGTATCGATGTCTGCAGAGAAAAAGACAGAGGAAGGAAAACAAATTCCTGTTGCGCAATCACCAAGGGTGTTTAAAAAACTGAAGCTGCTCTCCTACAGGACTGTGACAAACCGGCATATATACGGATTTGAAACTCTGAGTCTGCGATTACACCGGGGACCGGCACGGCATGGCTGGATGACAGTTTGGTGACTGTGCTATCACTATTAGCACGTGATTCAGTCAAAGTCAAATCCTCGCAGCTTGTCTGCTACGCCCCCTATTTCTGCCATTTGCTACTTTGCTACTGTCTTGCTCATTTGGGATTAATGACGAGAAGTCAGTGTGTAGAGTTGGTTTATACGCATATAAAGCTAACGGCCGACAGAAAATGCAGAACAATGAAGGGCCAAAAGCAAATCAGTTAAAATCCCCAGGGTGCTCCGTTGACCTCTCTCAAATGACCGGCCACCAATGATCAGTCTACACCAGTTAGTCTTACTAGCTCAGATGAAGACGCTCTCAACTACAGCTGCACAGTTCTGCACTCATTGAACTAAGGCGGTGGGTGAGGGGGGTTAAAAGGAGGGAGGGTGATGGAGGAAAGCACATGAGGAGAAAGGAATAAAGATTCTACAATGTAGAAACAGAACATACAAAAAGATGGGAGAGGAATGCAGAGAATAAAGGAAAGTATGGGTAAGGATAACTAAAAGCTAAAGAGAGAGGGATAGAGATGCTTAAAAGCAGTTGTGAGGAGAAAACACATGGAGAGACTGCTGCATAGTTACTGCCTAGCAACAGACCGTCACCGTGGTTATCAGACTTTTACTGCTTCTGAGTGCTAGTTTTAGAAACACTGATGCACCGAAGTGTTAAAATTCTGTAATGTTGTGGTAGCTTAGGTGAGGGTGAGAGAGAATAACAAAAGAGACAACAAAAAGATAAATCTATACTACACATACTTTCTTTCCATGGCACTTTTGGGGTAAAAAAAAAAAAAAAGCCAAGAAGGAAACAACACACAGATATCTGACATTGGAGATGTCGCCTGAGGAACTTACAGCCTGAGAGCAAGTTTATATTATCTAGGTGTGACCATGTTTCAAATAACTGTCAAACTACTGTAGCATCCGGACTATACAAAACACCAAATGAAAAACACTAACATGTTTGGCAAGTTAGCTGATGGCAGTTTGTTCCTGCAAACCAAAAGTGACAGATGGTAAAACAACTAACCTTTTCCCATCAATCTATTATTCATTGCCTCCTATTGTTGACAGTTAAGAACCATGAGTACACATATCTGTCACCAAAAAGACCGGATATGTATTAACAACCGACCAACACTCCTGCAACCTAAATTCCATCACACAACCTTAAAAACACAGCCGTGGGTCAGACAACTCACAATGCTCACCCCTCCCTTTTAAAAAACGTATCAGAAACAAGCCTGCAGCACACACTTTTATCACACACACACATAGAGCTTCAACAGAGCTTTATCTTTGGGTCACACAAGTGTCTTTCCTCCCAGCTGACGCTGTGAGTGGCTGTCATTGTGTGCTGACTGGGTATCTGCAGTGGGGTCATCGCCTTTCGACAGCTGAGACAGTTCCAAAGTGTCCCACACTGATCTGGGGTCTGTGGAAGGAGCCAACCAGCTGGGTAAACAGTATGAAGGGACACAGAGCAGAGAGGCCTGCATGGGTGTTCAACTACAGTATCATCTTTCAGATCTATGGGTGTGCAACTTCCAGCACAGTGATACTGGGTCTGGGTGTACCCACCAATGTTCTTTTACAACATATTGTCCTTATCGCTTTTATAAAATGCTCTAACCTAAAAGAAAAATCATACAAACATGGCACTGACATAGTGTACAATTGCACCATGTATACTGAAGTAGTACTGATTGTATTGTCAATTGCTCAATCTGCTAATTATTTGTATTTAATAATTTTTGTCATTGATTATTCAATCATTTGTTGGGTCTATAAAATGTAAGAAAATACTTAACAATGTACGCCAAAGCTTCCAAAAGCCCAACCTAACATTTTTGAATGTCTTGTTTCGTCGGACCAAAGGTCTAAAACCCAAAGATATTCAGTTTACTATCACATATGACAAAGAAAAGTAGCAAATCCTCACAATTTGGAAGCTGTAACCACAGATTATTTGGCATTTTTCCTGAAACAATCAAAATAGTTGCCTTTATTATTCTGTTGAACTAACCGACTAATCAATTAATCTACTGATCAATTTAACTCAACAATCAAGAGAAAATTAATCTCCAAAATTTTGATAATGGATTATTCATTGTGGTCATTTATAAAGCAACTAGCTTCTAAAATATGAGGATTTCCTGCTTCATTTGTCATTTTAAATAGAATATCTTTTGGGTTCTAGATTGTTGATCGGACAAAACAATCAATCAATCTGTAGACATTATCTTTTAAAAAAAAAAGACATCTTTATAGACTAAACAGGAAAAAAATTGCTTAAATGCATGACAGTGTCATGGTTTTGTACCAGTCTGAACGCCATTCTACAGTAAAGTTTCACAAAAGAACAAAGATCAATCCTCATCAATCCCTAAATGGCAATGGTCTCTGATTATTATACAAGAACCGAACTTTCAACATGGAATCAATTTGCTTTGATGGTGTTCTCAGGTCACTATTTCAGGCAGGTGTGTACAGCTGCTAGCCTTCTGAATGCGAGCTGAGTAGGATAGGTTGCTGAGAGACTCTATCTGTCTCTGAGTAATGATACATTCTCATTTCTAAGGCTCAGTCCAATTAAGACGTACCCTGAGGAGAGCTTTGACTCAATTAGTATGGGTCTCCACATTAACCACTTTGGATGCTTCACCACCACCTCAACCTCCTCCGCCTCCATTAAAGCCTTCTTTCTGTGATGCCCTGAGAAAAAAGGAGTGAGCAGAAACGTGCTACGGATTCTGGAGGCAATCCCTACGTGACACAAGGTGAAAACATACATTACATGTTTTCCTGATGTGATATGAAGTGTTAACAGAGTAACATGGGGTTAGAATTGTGTGTTGGTACATTTTGACAGAGACACTACCGCATTTCGTCGGTGCTGGCACGGTTTAAGGGATGAAATGTCACAGACAGCTGAGCCCAGTCATGTGCAGTTATGCCTATGCAATCCAAACACAGGGAGAAATGCCGAGTCATCACTTCCTGCTGTAGTGTCATCCTTGTTACTGCTCTGTGGTGGCGAAAAGGGGACTTGGAAGAGGAAGGGACAGGTCGTCAAAACAGATGACGAGGCCAACGACACGTGGGGGAGTCGATTCTGCTTCAATTTTGGCTCCGATTCGGGATTCGTCCTCATGCCATCCGATTCAATTTCTCCTGACAGCGACCTTGTCAGAATGTGGACTGCATGGGTCAGGGAAGGCGAGACACTTTTACCAACTGCTCAGGCCCGTCACACCGATCTACAGTGGTGGTAGTGTCAACATGACATTATCCGTATGCATGCAAAGGCAACACAAATATTAGTATCTACAGGTTAACACCAGCATGAGAGGAGAGCCAACAGTGTTTAAGCACCAAACCCTTCATATCGGAAACTTCTTTATTTTGGCTTTTCTCTCATGAGAGAATTGACATTTTGTGTTTGTTAGTAATAAGGATCCACCCAATCGATTTCCCTCACATATGACTTCATATTCAGCTGCAGTATGGGAGTATTTTGAACGCCTCCATCCATAAAAACAGTTTATCAGCCTGGCTTTAGTTCATGCAACCCCACCCCCCAAATTACCCTGCGGACAGTAAATTAAATCAAGACTTAAACTGTCCCCCTGGCTTATGATGCAGGGAGACATGCCAAAGTTGCATTTTATTTGCTTAATTTAAATGGGGGACATTATCAGTAATAAGCAGATGGGCTGTTGGCATTACAGTGGGCACAAGCTCAGGCTGCCACAACCCCCTCCTGCAGCACAGAGAGGCTTCAAAGCCTTGCTTCAGATATAACTCTTCCTGATAAACCTTTTGATTATGGCATGAGTGCCAAACTCTTCCGAGGTGATGATAGCGCAGACTGAAATGCAACTGACTGTTCTCCACAAGGGTGTGAGAGGTTATCAGAGTGTGTATCAACATTTTAGACTTTTTCTAAGCAAAACCGAGCGTTGAACATTACTATCTAATTATTTACTCTTTCTAAAGTCTTAATTGCATTCTGTGATAAGAGTATTTTCTCTGAATATTGAATCACATTGTTATTCCACCAATATCAAGTTTACCCCTGTGGAGCCCTGTGGAATCTTAAAAATACAAATATCTTGATATTATCATGCAGCATCCACAATAGGTGAAGAGCTGATATGCATAATGAGATATATAAAAAAAAAACACTTCCTCCTCCAGCTAGCAGACCAACTATGATGACTGCAGGCCTATGCTGTCTTCTCAGCCTGGCCTGTGCACATAGGAATATTACATAATGGTGATGTGATCCGAGGTAAAAGTGCCCACAATGAAAGCTCTAAGAAAATCTCACTGGTGTTTGGTTAGGGTAGCATAGGGCGGGTGATGTTTGGCCAGGGATGGGGTTGCATTATTCTAGAGCGCACTAATGACCTTTGCTCCAAATCAAAAGCTCCGCGTCTATTATGTCTATTACGACAACCGGCAAATTCCACCAGCCCTGGCAGGTTTGCCCAATGTGCCAATGGTGGCGTCTCTCTGCAATAGGTCACACCTTGTGTCAGCTGTTGTGATGACTCAGTCACTGTCAGCACGGTGCATGCTCTCACATATCCACAAGCCCACTACTTTCAGGTCTAATGTAAACCGAATCTGGGAATCTCCACGGAATGTGGCTATGACTCAGTGCTAAACGATCCACTGTAAGGAAATGTACGCCAGCTGGATGAACAAATGGGGGTATAACCACAACCACTATCCAGAAGTCAAATAATATACATCATTTTTCTTATTTTATGAATGCTTCTGCTTGAAAGTGCGGTTTTTTTTATGGGTGTCGTGCTGATGATAAGTGCAACAAAGAGCTCCCTCTTAATATGCAAATATATTATGATTAGGGCGGAAACAGATACATAACACAACATGGAAAAGGATATCCATCGTCAAGATGGACAGCTTACCTTGGTAACCACGTTCTGTACAAGTCCCGTGTGTAGCTCGAATGTCCACTCACTGCAGCTACACTGCATGTTGGCCGTTTCATTGTGAATGCCGTATTGGGCGCCGTAACTTCTATTGGCATAAATATAAGCTGGCCGCGCGCTGGTGTTTTTTGGACCGTCTAACAGCGATGAATGGCTTGTAGTCTGATTAGTCAGGTTTGCCAAAGGCTGGATACATGTGTTGTTCGGCTGCGCAAGGAGGAAATTGTCAGAGTACTGGCTAAATCCAATGAATAACGCCGGGATCCATGTCAGCACGATCAGCTGTTTCTGGTACTTCCCAAATCCCCCGAGAAACGGCAGAATAGAGCCGTCGGTGCGTGTCAGCAGCCCCGACGTACTATCGGGGGACACGAAGCCGTTCTCAGGTTGATGGTCCTCCGTGTCGAGCTGCACCACGGCCATCGCGGTTTCGCCGATAGATGCCTCCGTTGTGTAGCGAAGCCGGGGTTGCAGTGCTACCCCCTGTCGACTCCACAATGCGTCAATGCCCCCAGCTCCGGCGGTGAAAGCCGTGCGCAGTCAATCACTGGAATGGAAATAAGACGCACCTCTTTATTATCAGGAAGTTCTTCCCTCCTCCATCTGCCACCCAAACCTGTGCGGGGCTGACTGACCGGCTCGAGCTCCAAAATGAATGCGGATTGCAGTAAATTGAAGCAGTGACGACGAAAACTATTTTTATGATTTTTTACGTTTTTTACGTACCTCATTCTTTGGTTGCTCTGTCGGGCAGCTGTGGCGGCAGAACCCTAGGAAGTGTCTCCTTAGGGAGCCACAGGTAACACACCTGCCCATAGGGAGCCACAGGTAACACACCTGCCCATAAAGGCGTTGTGTTGTCGACTCTACCTCAACATGGCCACCTGTAACCACCGGTAACCCCTTTGGAATGGAAATTCTCGTTTTCTGTGCAGCAGTTAGAGCAAGGCAGAGCTACTGAAAAATAACGTTAGCATAGCTCCTTGGCCTATTGTATAACAGTCAGTAAAAAGACCAGTACATTTGTACACCGTTGAATCATGTGCTTGCAACCATGGTATGTGTAGCCTATATAATGACAGAATACAATCCAACAAAATCATGGCAACTGTTGTTCCACACCCAATTTTGGGGAGAAATTGGAATTCCATTCAATTTTGCAAGAAAGTCACAAGACCCAGTAGCCTTTTTGAGGCTCTTCCAAGTGACATTGTTCCAAACATTGTGGAATAGGTTACAGACATACCTGTAGTCCTACATACATACCATAGACTCTATATAAAAGGGTATAGGCCTACATACATTTAGATTTTAATTAATTAATTGCACAGGACAGATGTCCTATGGGTAGGAGGAGGAGCTCTGTTTAGCTGCCAGCAAAAGTGAATAATAAAAAAAGATGAATACTCTTTATATAGGCTAAGTTGTAATCAAACATTTGAGCAGAAACCACTAATACGGGAGAAAATGACTTATGTCTGTTGTATAGGCACAACAGTGTACAGTTTGTGGAAGCAGCATTTAAAGGGCTATGGGCTTGACAGAGTAACATTGTATTTTGACTGTTCATGAGTGATCAAAGAGAGAGAGAAAAGCAAATCAATAATTTGTCTTGTTATAAATTGTAGGCTTTATTGTGTAGGCTACTACTTTGTTGGTCGTCATAGAAGTCAGCATTATGCAGTCATTTCTACTTCCTTATGACTTTATACAGTTGTGTTGACCAAATCTCACTGAGGTTTTTGCCCTAATTTGGGCAGTCCCATACAATACTTTATGTTCTAATTTACATCATAAAGGGTTTGTAACACTCCAAATTACCCTTATTCAAGATTACTCACTAGGTGTTTATAGATCAATAATACGATATTTAAAAAAGAAAAGTGGTGAAATATGACTAAGACCATTCACTCAAGTACTGGATTTATGTACGCTTTTGAGGTATTTGTACTTTACTCAAGTATTTCCATTTTATGTTACTTCATACTTTAACTCTACAACATTTTGGAGGAAAATAACGTGCTTTTTACTCCATTACATTTATTCTAAACCTTACTAGTTACTTTTCATATTCAGATAATTAATAACAACAAAATATAAATCAACTAATAAATGATGATGTATTGTTAAATGTTAACCTACCCAGCAGTGTACAACGTAATTAAAATGAGTTCCAACTTTACCAGCTGCAACATTACAACAAGTGATGTAATCCAATAATATAATACATGTGGTTTTGAAATGAGCCATTCTATATAATCAGTACTTATACTTTTGTATATCAGTATATTTTGACGCTAACACTTTTCTGCTTTTACTTGAGTAACATTTTGACTTGTGGTACACATTGGTATTACAACTTTTACTTACATTTCTCAATTGAACAGGTTCATAGTTATAATCTCTCATTTTTGTAATTCATTAATAATGATATTCTACTATTAATAAGGAGATTCTAGTCTAATCATTTATCTTGTCTGAGTTGTAAATGTTAATTTGTTGTTAATGGATTTTGTTCCAGATGATCTTCAACTCTTTCCCACAGCTGAGTGGTTGAACTAAACATGTAGGGCTCTTGCTAATTAACCGAAGAACTAAAAAAGTCAATATGCTGGAGAGAGATAAACACCAGGCAGCCAACTGATTTGTATCACAACCTGGCAACCCAAAGCGTTTTCGTATTAATATGTAAAGCATTATTACATTGTTTATTGCCTGTCAATAAAGCCATATCTCATAAACCCTCTATAAAGTGTGCCCTATTGGATAGTGGGTCCATTCTTTATAGCAACACATCCAATTTTCATCACATGCTGTGTTACACATTGTGATTTTCAGATTATTAATTATTTGAATATTTTATTATATCTATTGTCCTCATTTTACTGAAATTCCACCACTTGTTTTGCAAGACATATAATTAAATGAACGTATTATTGTGAATATAATAAGACATTTGGTTACAAAACAAAATACACACATAATACAACCACACATGAATTCATTATGTGTATTATTATCACTCAGATTTGACCTGACCACAGATGTCTTGAATTATGAACTTGATTATTTGTGTTGTAATACTCATTGTAAATGATTTAAGGAAGCCTCGTGGGATAAACTGAACGAAAGAGTTCAATATTGGCCAGGTTTGATTTCCACCCCCTAGCTTTGTAGCCCAAATTATTTCTCTGACCATGTGATAAGCAGACGCCTACTTCATGAACAGAATGTGTTTAGCAATGCTTCACCCTCCTGGCCATAACGTGCTATTACATACTTTTTTCATTACTCAAGGTGTTGGATCATGCACATTTCAATTGTATCAGTTTCTCAAAGATCTGCAAGTGACATTTTTTTATTTTATTTTTTTTGACTATTTGAAACTGCATTTCTTCTCTTTTCTGATTATTTTGAGAAACAAATACCCCCAAATTGTGACACATTACATTGGAGTAGACCGTGACATTTCACATACATTTGAGGCATCAACACATAGCTATTGCTGCAGAGGTATTACTGCATGCACAGCAAACATGTTAGGTCCTGAGCAGCCCCAGGAATGATGAGGGCCCCTGAATGGCCTGCAGAGTCTCGTTTAGTTACACACTGATGACCCCTGCAGGCAGACTGGAGCAACAGCACTGCTTTCTCGTCATGACAGCATTTGCAGCCTATTTTTCTTCATGTGGCAACAATCATGCAATATAAACAACATTTAACAAATTTAACATTTGTGAAGTTGAAGTGGGGATTTTCTTTTATTGTTGAAAGCAGGTTTAACATTCTCACAAAATAAAGGACAGGATATAAGTGATAACCTATTTGACTTTTTTTTTCTTTTGCCTGCTGCTCTATTGTCTGAAAGTTTACAATACAAAAACCATTAAACTGGATCTATTCTATCTGCATCCTTTACAAATCTGTCATTTAGACAATGGGTTTTATTGCAGTGTACAGAAAATATTGCATGGCTGTGGGCCAACAGAAACCAGACAACCGTCACACTATCTCACTGTGCTGTTTGTTATCATTTAAACCTGCTTGTCCCTCCCTAGCAACTAATTCAGGTGTTTTCTAGGACCGGACCTCGCCCAGGCGATGATGTGAGTGAGCTCAAATGGGTGTGTGTGTGTGTGTGTGTGTGTGTGTGTGTGTGTGTGTGTGTGTGTGAAAGTGTGCATGCATGTGTCTGCCTGTGTCTCATAAACCGGCTGGTGTAAAACAAAAAAATTCCAGAGGTGTGGCTGAGCGTTCACTCTTCAGTGAGTGATTCATATCTATTCTGCTGTGAAAAAGACAACGGTACTTTTACTTTTCACAGTCAGATAATAGTGTTTATGTATGTACGTATGTAGGCTACTGTATCATAACGTATTGTGATTTAAAAAACAACTAATCCTTCCACAGACGATGCAACCATATATATATATATATATATATATATAACTTTTAGTGCACAAAGTCCAACAGATGAACACAATAAATCACACAATGGTGAACCATTGTGTGATTTATTACTTTGGGGTTAGTATCAACTTAGATAGGTAAGAAAAAAACTATAAATTATATAATATAAAAAAATTGATACTGTAAGGAGTCATTAGTTAATCTTCCAGCAGATAGGCAAATATAGTAAAAGGGAACACAGTTGACACAAAGGTGTTTTAGCTTCAAATCATTGCAGAATGGCCTCTGATGTTGTAGATGTGTTTCCCAGTCCATAACTTAGGCCATGGCCCTAATATTCTGGGAAATTTGGGACGATGGTAATGACCTGGGGAAGAGTTTATGTTCTACAATTACCAATATATTCTTCCAAATATTGGGCATTTGTTTATATTGAATTTCCTACTAATATGTAGATTAAAATGTACTATTCATCATCAGTATCTATAATTTCATGGCAATCCTTTTTTTGGTGCCAAATTCCTTTTTATGTAGTCAATGTGGAGAACTTGTTTTTATCTACCAGTGGTCCTGTAAAGCAGCACTGAAGACATGTCTCTTTTTCAATAGTGTTGAAGCAGTGGAAAGTCTGAGGAACCGTCTGTATGTTAACAAGCTGCTGGGGGAAACTCAGATCACAGCGTTAATAAACATGACAATGTCAGTTGTCTACGTAATCTAATAAACCAGCGGTCAGGGTTGTTTTTTTCTCACTGTTTACTCAGTGACTGATATCAGTACCAGTGTCTGGAAATGATATCATATGTGTGACTTCAGGTCTGACAGTAACTGTGAATCACTAGACATAATACGTGAGAGTTAACCTGGTGTTGCCCTTGCATTGTTTTTGATATATGGTATCAGAAACTTTGGTGTGAGTCATTTTAGTTTTATATTCCAGATGTCAGTTTGGTGTGGGTAAAACATGCATGAGTGAAAAAATGTACCATTGCAACAAATATCCTCTTCACAACTGGGAAATACGGCAGTCAGTGACCCACACTGGTTTTCAGTGCAAAAGCAAACATTAGGTTAAATATTCACTCCCAAGCTGAAGATACAGTCAGCAAAGATTTTTTTTTTTTTTTAATTTTTAGATTTTATTTTATCTAAATGAACAATGCAGACAGAAAGGAGATTAAAGAGAGAGAGATAAAAGATAAAAGAGGCCGGCTCAAACCTGAAAAAATGAACCATCCCTGCACTATTTGCCACACCTCACTTTGATTGCCTTGACATTGAAATTGCCCACAAACATTCATTCATTCATTCATTCATTCAAAAAAAAAAAAAAAAAAAAAAAAAATATATATATATATATATATATATATATATATACAGTATACTTTAGAAAAGAAAGTCCTTGCACAACAATCTCAGAAAAAAAAAACTTTTAATGAGTTGTGTGTCTTGTTTTAATAAGGCCAAACCCTTTCTGTTGAAGAGCTTATAATTAATGTGTGCTTCCAACTATTTTTCACTATCTCATTAAACAGTACAGCAAGGTTCAGTGCCCTACTGGTCAGTCTGTCTCTCTTGGCACGAAAGCTGTTATTACACTGAAATTTGGAAAAGTGTACATGCTCAGTCTTGCAGTATCTTTTCTTTGGAGCACATGCGTTAAGAGTGGAAAAAAGCAAACATGTAAAGCAACCCACCTGAACCTAGTAGGGAGAAAAAAAATGTAGGGTGTGTCTTTAGTTGGGTGTGTTTCATGTTTGAAACTGGTCTTTCAAGAGACATAGGTCACACACGTCAGGTCAGTTTTTTCAAATATATGCATTTAAAAAGTTTAAAAAAAGTATAGTAACGCTTAAATGGTTTGAAAATTCCAGTTTAGGGTGTTGGTTTCCATGACCCATGCCTCCATCTCCCCCCATCTCTTTTTGTTCTCACACGTCTATGTGATGTAGTGTAGTAGTTGTGTGGATTCAATGGCTAATAGCTCAAGGATAAAACACCAGAGGGCACAATATGTCTGTCAGCCTAGTCGACTATTGTTTTCTGCATCGGTCATAAAGGCTGTAGGAGTTTATTATGACTTAAGACCAAAGCACTTCAGGCATTGTTAAGTGTTTACGCTTCAGACTTTTCTTTTCCCACACTTTTTTTAAACACTGCCTGACTCTTGACAAAAGGTATGTGTACCTTTTGTCTTTTTCAGTCCCTTTCACTTTTCAAAACGCCTATCTGTCATGTGCTGTGTGTTTAGAGGAATGGAGAGATAAGAGAGAATTAAGGACAAAGTGAGAAAAAAAATGGAAACAAAAAATCTACTTGGTGGACTTGGCTCAGCTTTAAGCAGCAATGCAAAACACTGAGCTCTCAAATGGACTCCTTTTGACCTCAAGAATGTTAAACCCATGATGACAAATTCTTTGCGCAACCACTATCTCTACTCACTCTTCTGGGGATTAAATGTGTTGGCTGCTGTATTCTTTAATTATTGTCAACTGTATAGCGTTATTACTCGCCAGACTTTAAATGAGCAAACATTCCTGAGCTATAACAGAGAAGAATAAGAGCAAGCTAATTTGTTGGGAACATAAATGTAAGAAGAAATCCCATTATGAGTTTAGAATCATTCTTCAGAGGGTGTATAAATGAGGTTCAGTGAGCCTCAATGAAAGGACAAGGAGTCCACAGCAAAACTATTATTAGAATGTATTTCTATTTTATTTTATTTTATTTTATAACAGGAAAAATGCACAGTGATCAATATCACTGTGAATGTGTTAGTATCGGCCAAAAGCGGATTTTCAACTGCTGTCCCTTTGCCAGATGCAAAAACAAAAATTATGTAAATCATGTAGTAAAAGGCAGACTTTGTTTCTGTTGCAGTCAAATTAGATGTATATAGATGCAACAGCTTTATGAAAAGATCAATTTATTCCAATTAGAGTTCACAAAATAGGCTATGAGGTGCACCTACTGTAACAATACAGGCATAACTCAAATTTAGCAGATGATTAAATGTCTCAGACATTAAGCTGTCTGTCTGTAGGCTACATGTTTTGAAGATGGAAAACAAATGTCTTTGTTTATAATAAGATACTTGTTAATATCCAGTAGTGGCAAATTAGCCTATTTAGCACGCTTTAAATAGGCTCCCTTTCACTGGACTATATCCGTATTGTTAAACCCATGTTGTAATTCCTAATAATACAACTGAGAAATCCAAGTTCTGATTGCAACATAACTTTTTTAGCAGAATGAGCTGAGAACCCTTTGAGCCCAAGCACTCTATCTTCCCACACAGGCAAGAGGGTGCAGAGTGTTTCGTAAACACAAGCAAGGTGTGGTTTCTGTCCAAAAGCGGTCAGCTTCCGTCTATTCACAGCAAACCATTATCTGCGCAACAAGAGACGGTGAGGGGAGAGGTGCGCAGTCTGTCCTGTTTGAACAGCAGAGAAAAACGACTCAAACTTCAATACTTTCTTCAAACATTTAAAAAAAAAAAAAATAACCCCACTCGGCAAACATGAGCTTGTACGGCTCAAACCCAAGATTGGTCACCGGGGTCCAGAGAAGTAATTCGCGACAAGATTTGTCAGGTCGAAACGACGTGTTCGTCGGTGGAAACGGCTTCCAGGGAGATTACCAAGGACAGGGCACCACCTACACCTCCTTCTCCCGGAGCTCCATGCACGGCGGGGGGGCAGCGAAAGCACAAGTCGTCGGCATGGCGGGCGGAGGTGGTGGAATGAAGTAAGTAATCACCTGTTGCTTTGAAATTAGTTTTACGGCACGAGTATGCGTTTTAATTTGCCATTAAATGTTCATGTTAAAAAAAAAAAAAGAAGTGCAGCTTGTTCTTCCTATAGTTAACAAAATGCTAACCATAAACTACAAATTCATGCAAATTCTTGAGAAATATTATGTCAACCGTGTCCAAGCAAAGCCATAAAATCCATTTGGAAATGTTTTAGGGGATTATGTCGTTATCAGTAGGCTAGTACCATTTAAAGAGAAACATGTCACCAAACAGTTCCAATAAAGGCCACTGCTAGCTCCATTGAAGAGCACAACCATTACAACCACAACCATGTTACTGAATTCTGTAGAGCTAGCTCAAGAACACAAGAAGAAGTATTTTCTAATTTGATTTCGTAACATGTGTTTCTAAGTACTCCTAGGTGTATCACTCGTGATCTGTTTCATAATATTCAGAATTACAGTAGAGGAATTACGTGAACACTCGCCTTGAATGTCCTCCCACTGCTATCATCCATCATGATGTCAGTGTCTAATGTTATAACAGTGATGTCTGTGACAGAGCTTTTCAAACTATTTCCTTTTCTGTGTGGAAAAAAATCTCCCACATTTTTAACTCATAATGGACAGAGGTTAAAAGTAAAATACAGGATGTGCAAGCTCTTTAAAGAGAGAAAGTCAAGAGGTGGTTAGTTTTTTGAATTGGTGACCCTTTGGTGACCTGTTTCCATGTCCCACAGCCACAGAGTAAAAACAATAAACGAGTTTGTGTTGGAATAAAATACAAGTTTATAATTGTTAAAGGATTATGCCTCATTAGAAACTACTTTGTCCTTTCTTTGATTTTAACACTTTATTGTTGTTGTTGTTATGCCCTGTTGTTCATTAAGAATGTTGCATCAGATAGTATTCATTTTAGTTTCCATGAAATCCAATGATCATTTACAAGCATTTACCAATCTAGTAACTTGTTAACTAAATTAAAAGTATCTGTCTTTGAAAAACTATAATCAAAACTTTAAAAAACAAATAAAACAAAGCTAGCCGTACATAGAATTGATTGATTAAAACACGTATTACGAGCTCTGAAAATGTATTGTTTTGTTTTTGTCCTTATGTGTAGTGTCCAGGTAATTCAGCAAAAAGCTTTGTTCCTGACAAGCCAGTGCCAGGATTTCCTGGAGAGAGCGAATATGATATTCCAGGGTGTAAGTGTAGCACACAGATTACACTGAACATAACTGATCTCAAGTGTTGGTTTTCACTTCTTGTGGTAATTAGAATTATATTGACTTCATTATTATAATGTTTTCTGTTTAAACGCATCAACATGATGATGCCATATCAGATTTTAAAAAACAGATAATATCATCAGCCACTTAAAATGAAGTATAATTTTGCTGGTGGCTAGAGTTCAGTGTCTATACTGTGTAATTTTATAGGGGGGTCTAGCCGTGGAGGTAGACAAACTGTTGATCATGGCTGCAGAAACCATGGAGCAGATGATGGCCTATGGCAGAGAGCTGCAGCAAATGCGTATACCTAACAACCTCTTCAGGAGGTAAGAAAAGAAAAGTGCAGTGTGAGTTTGTTTGCTGTATTTGCATGTTTGCATTTGCACGTGTTCATTCATGACTGTGTATAAACATTCTGCCTACAGGTTAATGGGTGAAATTTGCCAATATTTGAGGTCATAGAGTTTAGGGGTGTGCGAAAAAATCGATACACATTTGTATCGCGATTCAAGCTCTACCGATTCAAAAATCGATTCATATATATATATATATATATATATACACATTTGTATCGCGATTCAAGCTCTACCGATTCAAAAATCGATTCATATATATATACTCGTTCTTCTACAAAAGAAGAACGAGTGCAGCAGAAGTAGTTTAGTCGGCGCAAACAATGGCAAACCTCACAGAAAGAATTATTCAACCTGCTCCATCCTCATTGAAGGCGAGAGTTTGGGCACATTTCGGCTTTTATAACCTCGAGGGGAAGACGGAACTTGTTAGGAATCATGCTATATGCAGGCTTTGCAAAGCGAAAGTTAAGTATTTTGGAAACACCACAAACTTGAGAACGCACATGGTACACCCAGAGATTAACATTAAAGACGTTATCGAACGACATCCTAAAGTAACTAACATGCCAAGCTCTAAACTCCCACCGAACGAAAAGCTCTTTTTATTTAACAGTTTTATTTTATACTTGAATTAAATGCATTTGAAAGCTGGCCAAAGCTTGGGACTTTGCAGTTTTTAGTTGCAAACATTTTTATTTTTATATGAAGACATATAAAATAATATCAAACTACATTTAATTTGTTGTGTTTCTTTTCTTTTAAATTGAATGTTTACTGCAATCACATGGGAAAAAGTAACTACATTTACATACTGTGAATCGTTTTTGAATTGAAAATCGATATTGAATCGTGACATTTTCTGAATCGTGCACCCCTAATATTAGAGTAGCATCTGAATTTCATTTTGTAGTTAAACCAAACATTTTAAAGACAAAGTAATTCTGAGAAGTTATATGCTCTCTGACTATTCTTGTCATTCAGCTGTATTTGCCTTAATCCATCGATGCGCCTTAGAAGATTCACAAAGTATTTTCCTTTTTTGTACAACTCTACAGCTTAGAACAGTTCCAGCACATGCATGGTGCTTTGCAACAGCAATTAGTCAGTAGTGTGACCATACGACGGAAGAGAGGCAGCGTGGGTTCCCTTGAGGGGGGGAGGATCTTTAATGATGCCATGGCCTGGATTGCCCAACAGAAGGTGAGCTCTTCATAAGTCAGAGACTTTTAAGAAGATTTAAAAAAAAAAAAAAACATAAATGGGTAATGTGTCTGATGCCTTCTTCGACAGCATCATCCACAAACATCTTGGCAAAACTCCGTGACCAAAAGTTTTTATAACCTGTTTGAGCAGAATGAATAGCTGCACCTGCGTGTGTGTGCATGTCTGTATACCTGGGTGAATTAGTGTACTGTGCACCATTTGTTATGTAAAGGGAGGAGGAGTAGGAGGAGGGGGAATCACTTATTCTGACCTCCTGTAACTGAAACCATCTGGACACATTGCCAAAACCCGATCCGTGAGTGAAGGCCTGGGGGGGGGGGGGGGGGTGAAGAAGGATTGAAACAAAGAAGAGGAAAGCGCTCTGCCATTTGAGAAAGAGACGGCGAGAGAGAGAGGCAGAAAGAGAGAGAGTTGGGAAAGAGGGAGGGAGATAAAGACGCTGGGGGGGCAAAAGAAAAGTAGAAGTAAAGGAGTGTGATCTCTGACACTCTATGCTGAGTCAGTTGTTATAGGACAGGGTAGTTCAGCAGAACTGTAACATGCTCATGGGAAAACGCCCTTCTACTCTCTACCTCCCCCACCCTCACACCCAACATAAAAACACACCCTGTCATTCTGTCAACGCATCAAGCCTCACCCTTTATATTTCGTAATTAATTTCCCCCTTGTCATCTGATATAGAAACATTTCTTTATATCTTTTTCTGCGACAGCCTTTGTACTTTGTAGGTATTTGCTTTTTTTAAACTCCAAAACTGGGAACATATCACCTGATGCACTACTGCTGCCATTTTTACTTAGTGTCTCTATTTACTGCCAGTTACGCTTTCAGCCATTGTACCTACAGTCCAACATATCACTTTGTTGACCTTTCTACTCTGGACATTAACTGTACTGCTGACACTCTCTTAACAGCCAAGTCATGTGTAGCTTCAGTCAAGCAGTCATGAAGAAAAAGGGAGTGGTGAGAGAACAAAAGCTTTGAGAGAGAGAAAAAATGTGCGTTAAGAGCAGGGACTGGCTGAGGTCGGTTTGCCTGCAGAGCTCTTATCAAAGCTGAATGAGTGCTGCAAACGAGGGGAATAGTTGGGATAGTTTCCTGCTTAACAATGGACTTAATGATGATGCTGCCATCTAGAGGACAAAGAGTGAAATAAGTCAGGGAATTGATAGCAGGCAAACTAATGCATGTGTTAAGATATAGAATAATATTGCCTTAAAGAATAGGGAGGGCTCAGTGGGTTTTCTATTTTTGAGAAGAAAAAAAAACATGACAAGACTAAAACAATGAGTTGATGATATGAATAAGGATTGCCTGTGTAGTCCTCTGTGCTCCAGAGCTTAATTGTTTTCCTAAAACTATTAAAACCACATTGATGAGCCACACCATTGAATTGGGTGACATGTTGGACTAGTTTACTTTGAGTCAACTCCACATACAGTACACTGTCCTGCAGACCAGAGCACTACATGTGTATTAATTCGCAGCTGAAAATAGTCCACAAGAAATGCACAATTAACTCCTGTTTGAATAGAATTTGCTAAACACTGCAGTGCCCAGGTGTTTAGAGAAATTAGAGATTTAACAAAAAAGAAACAGTTTATTTGTGTCTTTGGTAGGAATAATAGGCTTAGGGCAGAGTTCCACAGGTAGGAAGGGCAGAAATCATTTAGAGATGAATTGTTTGTTTTTCCTGGAGTTTGTTGACAATAAAAAGTAATGATGCCTTATTCTTAAAAATATATAAGTATATATTTATATATAGTATATAAATATATAAATTTATATAGCCTACACTATAAATATATTATTTCATGAACCATTATACAGTAACGTTCTACAAAATATGTAATTCTTCATCAAATGAGGTTAATTTTGACGTTGTTATTGTATATGGAAGTTATTGCATTTTAAAAGGTAATAAATACTGTGATTCTGCATTTTGTAGCGCATGATTGAGACAGCTCCATGGGGAGATGACTACGAAACCATAGAAAAGCAAATCATAACCCAAAACAAAAACCACAGCTCTATCCAGAGGAGCCAAGAAGTAGACCGTGCCAGAGATGAACTGGTAAGTGGTCACCCTGTTTCCCTGTTTTGAAGCTCTTCTCAGTTGCTTCTTTAGATATATTGTTTGTTGAGGAGGATGGTCATCTATGTGTCATGTGTATAAAAGGTTTTGTAATCCTATTTAAAACTGAGCAAAAAACTAAATCTTGTTTTTGTAGAGGGGCGACAAGTACAACCTCTCCATCCTGGAACAAGAATGGGAAAGCTTACAGGTAGAACCAAACTCTTTTTATTTTTTTTGATTGTCAAAATCAGCAGCACCATTGTTACTTTTTATCAAATTCATAAATTTACATTGTGTCTGTCTCAGAAAATGTCCCACAGCCGTGTGGGTCAGCTGCGAGACCTTCAGGGCATCATTGGGGAGATCTCCCAAGCCATCATGTGGGTGAATGAGAGAGAGGAGGAAGAGCTTATGTTTGACTGGGGAGACAAGAACATCGACCAGTATATCCCTAGGAAGCAAGAGAGCTACTCAGTAAGGATCTCTGTCTGAACTCTTCTTTTCTCCTGGTCAGATGATTCTGTTTTAGTTTATGGCTGTGATTATACCCTAATAATTGATGTGTTTTTATTACCTATACCATTAAATCTCAATTAAGTATGTTGGATTTCAGAGTCCAAAGTCTAGCCTTTTGGGTCCCTTACTTTCTGTTCTCCTGACAGCGGCTGATGAGGGACCTGGAGGAGAAAGAGAAGGAGCTAAACAAGCTCAAAGTGAAAGCAGATGGACTTGTGAACAACAACCACCCTGCCTCAGATAAGATTGAAGTAAGGTGTTTTGTTTTTTCTGGATGTTTTCCTATCCTAAAGAGCAAAGTGTTCATTGGTTTTGTACTGATGACTTTGTGTGCGCCCACAGGCCTACATGGACACCTTACAGACCCAGTGGAGCTGGCTGCTGCAGATCACCAAGTGTATCCATGTTCATTTGAAGGAGAATGCTGCCTACAGCCAAGTAAGTCCTCAGTTCAGCTCTAGCTCTCATACAGATAGAGCACTGCATGTCATCATGTGAACACTAATCAAAGTTTGTTGCTGCCCTTATCAGTTTTTCAAGGAGGCCAATGAGACCTATGCGAAGCTGCAAAAGGAGCATGAGGCTATCCGAACCAAGTACACGTGCGACAAGAACACCCAACTAGATATCCTCACTGAACTCCTGAAAAACCTAGAGGTATCATTGTACTCTTCTGCACTTCTTCCTGCTGGCGTGAAGCACAATACATGCTCAAACTATTGGTTCTGTTGTGTGACATGTCTGTTTAACTGGTTCGGCCAGCTTTATTTTTAAGAGACTAAATAGAATGGCTCTGCATGTCTGCGTTCATTCTGTAGAGTTTTGAACTTTGAATGATAGTTGCAGTTTACAGTGGCTCATTTAAAAACACAAGTCGGATTTTTGCATGTTCACAGAAAGACAAGGAGCGAGTCATGGAAAATAAGAGGCAGGTCCAAAGTCTGGTCAACAAATCTAAGACCATTGTCAGGCTGAAACCTCGCAACCCTGAGGATAAGAGCACCAGCCGTGTCATTGTACAGGCCTTATGTGACTTTAAACAAGACCAGGTGGGATATATGCTCTCTCTCAGCACACACACAAACACACATGCACACACTCACAGACACAGAGTAAAAAGTGGAATATTACAAATATTGTTTTCTTCTGTTCATATGTTCTGTTTTGTGCTCCAGATAGGGATTTTAAAAGGGAATGAGGGCATCCTGAAGGATAACTCGCAGCGCAGCAAGTGGCTTGTGACGGGACCTGGAGGTCTGGACATGTTGATTCCCTCTGTGTGTCTGCTGATCCCCCCACCAAACCCGCTCAGCATCGGCCTCGCCGACAAGTAAGAACCATTCAGTCAATGTAGACCAATGTAGGTCTGTGAAAATCCTGTTCAGATATTGGTCAGGGCAATTCAAAATGTTCGGCTGACAGGGATTTTTTAATGTAATAAATATATTGGATAAAAACAATTTACCAGAGCTAGATAAGAAAACAGGCTTTCTTTTGGGATGGTATATTTTGCTGAGATTGTCCGATTCTAAAAGGTTTTTATAAGCCTAAGAGGCGAGAAATAACCATTAACCCACAAAGGTACAAGTAATCATTCAGTTAAAATGAGTACATGAATGCGTTTGATAAATATTACATTATGTCTATCATGTAGTGTCTGCATAGTAATGGCCTTTCCTGTTTACTAGGAATGAGCAGTATTATGAAGCCATCATGAGCCTCTGGAATCAGCTCTACATCAACATCAAGAGTCTCATCTCATGGCAATACTGCATCAAAGACGTGAATTACATCAACTCCCTCACTGTCAACATGGTAAGATTACAATAACTTATTCTGAGTTTTCCTGTTACAATAACATACCAAGCAAAGCTGAGTTAGATTCAGTTTCTGTCTGAAACACTGTCTGCAGGAATTGGCTCACTTCCTGTTTCTTTTGTTTAACTTGACCCCTCACCTAACCCATTGTCTTGCAGCTGTCTAAAATGCGTCCCGACGAGTACCGCAATATCATCAAAAGACTGGAGACTCACTACCAAGAGTTCATGCGTACCAGCCAAGGTTCTGAGCTGTTTGGGGAAGAGGAGAAGAAAACCATGCAGGGCCACTTTGATAAAGCACAAACCTACTATGATACACTGATTATCCAATTGCCTGCTTACAGTGAGTGTAAAATGTCTTTACCTTATTCCTAAATTGTCAGTCCAGTAAATACTAAATACTCCTGTTATTTTCCCACTTTAATCGATATTCTTAACATTTTCCACCAACCAATAAAGAGGAGGAAGCGGTGAAGCCTGACAATGCCAAGCCTCCGACTCCAAAGATCCCCAAGCCCCCTGTTGTCCCGGTCCCTGTCCAGCCTCCCCCAGCCAGTTCTACCGTCAGCCTTACCCTGCTCAACAGTCTGCAAGAACTTCGACGCAGGCTGGAGCTGGCTGAGTCCCATCTCACCAGTCATCTACACGTCCCCCTGGGGGACAACAGTGTGCATGAGTGCTCAGTGCACATCCAGAAGCTGCAGGTGTGTAACTTTTTTATTTATTGTTCTATCTGATGAAAAATGAGGTTCTTCTTTGCGACAAAAACCCATTTCAAAATGGGCAAAATATAGATGAAATATAACGAGCACTTTGTAAATCAAAACAACACATGCATTTCTTGTTCCAAGCACTGTGAGAAACAGATGATTATGTTAAATGTAACTTATTATGACATATTGATATCCAGACTGTGCACCAAGACTTGGACTCCATTCAGGATGAGTACCTGCGACTAAGAGAAAAGATTATAAAGCAGCTGGAGGGGATACCTGCAGACTCCGAGCATGCCCAGTTCCTCCGCTCTGAACTTGAAATCATCAACCAAAAACTGAGAGGCCTGCAGGGTCTCTACCCAGCCTACCTTCAAAGGTACATTATTTTAATCACATCTCCTTTTTATTTATCCCACAATGACGTAATGACGAAAGTAAATACTTGCACCGGAACTTGTGGCAACATATGGCTTTACTGATTATAGAATCATTTAAAAATATATTTATTTATTAAATGTAGTGAAATTCATAAGTTTATTTAATGTAATGGCTTTGTGTCTTTAACAGGCTGTCTGCTCTTAAGGCCTTGCTCCAGAGCCTTCTCCAGGCTGAAGATATCATTAAAGTCAATGAGGCCCGGCTGACAGAGAAGGAGACCACCTCTCTGGACCTTCGAGAGGTGGAAAAATATCGGAACACACTAAAGGTTTGACACACTTTTTATATTTAGTTTGAAATGCAGTCTCTTGCTTTTCCAGTCACAAGACGTATACAAACACTCACTGAATCCTTTTTGTCCTCTCTGGGACAAAAAACATGGCTGAGGTTCCACACATGGGTCACATGACAAAACCCAGTATATTTACTCAAGTACTGTACTTAAGTTGAGGTACTTGTACTTTTACTATTTCCATGTTTCCATGTTATGCCACTATATACGTGTACACACCTTTACAATCCAGTTAATAAAAGTAGTAATAATCCAATATATGATGGCATAATCATACATATTGTCAAAGTGCCCACCTCTAAATGTAAATAAGACTTAAATAGAATGTATCGTTACAGTTGAAATGTTTGAATTTTAATCTATTTTGTGATTTTTCTAATAAAGCAAATGAAGAGTGACCTGGAGCAAAAAAGAGACCTGCTGACAGCCATGGAGTCTGACCTGGCTAAAGCAGTGCACTGGAATGGCCAAATCTCTGCGCCCTTCCACAAGTGTGACGTGGACTTGTCCAAGTACTCAGACCTGGTGGGTCAGATGTCTGACCGCTGGCGCCGCATCCAAACCCAGATTGACAGCAGGTAGGATAGTCTGTACATGTACACACATTGCTTCAGTACCTGTGAATATGTCTTCACTTGCTCCATTCGTCTGTGCTGGTAAAAACACCCAAAAAAGTCCTTTCATCCCTTCCTCTTCCTCCCACTCTTTCCTCCTCAGAGTGTGGGACTTGGAGAAGCAGGAAAAACAGCTGACTCATTATCAGCAGAGCAGCACTCAGCTGCAACAGTGGATAGACAATGCCAGGAAGCGCCAGGACACCCTTCAGACGGTTAAGCTCAGCAACATCCAGACTCTAATGGACCACCTCAACCAACAGAAGGCACGTCTCTCCTTGTTTACATAAACATTTTGTAATCAATCCTTTTTTTTAAATGAACTGATTTGATTTTGAATTGGAAATATCCACCATTGACAATTTGAGCTTCTGACAGCCCTGAGCTTTGGTGTAGGTGTGTGGATTTTATACAGTACATCACACACAGCACAGCAGCAGTGTAAAGTGTTGCTCAGATGATTTATGGAATCCTGCTTACTTTCACTTGAGAACAAGAAAAAATTAATTTGAGTAACTGCTTATTATAATATCATTAAAATTCTTGTCTAATAAAGTACTGCAAGTCTGAGAAGAAGCACCAACTGGACAGTGTCATGTCAGATTTAATCAGTGATTTGAATGCCCCCTTTTGACTGCACAGGCACTTCACACTGAAATTAAAGGAAAGAAGGAGAAAGTAGAGGTTGTGCAGAAAAACGCAGACACCTGTGCTTCCTCCATAAAGGTAGGTTGTCAATTAATGTGCACCATTTTTTTTTCATTTTAAAACATTTTTATAGATGTTTACAAGCTGATGAACCGAAGGCACGCATTGTACAAATAATCTGTGTTGTGTTGTGGTTTTTTTTAGGACTATGAGCTGCAGCTGGCTTCCTATGGTTCAGGCCTGGAAACTCTGCTTAATATTCCTATCAAGAGAACAATGCTGCAGTCTCCCGCTTCTGTGGTCAGACAAGAGGTATGAGTACTGTCTCTCCATTAAGTCATACTAAACCAATTTTCATTTAGCTATTAGTTATTACACATTCAAGTTATCATTATATGTTGATCTTCTCTTTCTTAAATATGAATTAAACAATGGTTATTTTCTTTTGTATTATGAGCTCATGTAATACAACTAATTTAAAGGTTAATCGCCTAATTGCATCCGTCATTTAAATCGCTCACCGGTATGAAATTAACACATGAATGTTTGACATCAGTATTCAGCCACCTTTTTTTTAACTCCCATCAGGCGGCTGACCTCCAGTCCCACTACATAGAGCTACTCACCCGCTCTAGTGACTACTACAAGTTCCTTGGGGAGCTACTGAAGAACATGGAAGAGCTAAAGGTAGGTGTCGGATTTGTGTGATGCCATTTAAGACATCATTAAAAGTCGATAATAGTATAATAATAAATAGTATGATTAAAAAAATACCATAAATGAACAAATAGGCTTGTTTAACAATATGAAAGTAGTTGACTGAGGCTCTTTCTGCTTTTGTCAATGCTCTCAGATCAGGAACACCAAGATTGAGATGTTGGAGGAGGAACTAAAGCGTCTGAAGGACGACATCCAGGACCGTAACCAGAAAAACAAGTCTCTCGAGGATGCTTTGGCCCGCTGCAAGCTGGACCTCACTCAATCACAAGAAAAGCTCATTTCTATGGAGGAAGTGAAGAGAACCACAGCAATACAAGTTAGCGTTACCAAGGAGAGCCTGGACAGCACACACAACCAGCTTCAAGACCTCAACGACCAGCTGACCCGCATTAAATACCAGCTGGATGAAGAAAAGAGGAAAAGAATGTTGGCAGAGGAACGCTACACCAGCCAGCAGGAAGAGTATGAGGCGGCTCTTCGCCGCAGACAGAAAGAACAGGACGAATTCAACTGGACCAAAATTGACTTGGAAAAGTCTGTGAAGGACAAGGACCATGAACTGGAGAGGATGAAGATATTGCTAGACGAGGAAGCGACTCGTCGACGAAACGCTGAGTCAGAAATCTCAAAGGTAAGAACACAGTGCACCCAGGAGATTAATCAGCTTAAGCAGACACACGAGACACAGATCCACGTTACCAAGACCACGATCCTAAAAGCCTCACAGCAGAAAGAAGAAGACACAGCAGAACTGAGACATCAAGTTGACAGACTCACTGCCGAGAAGAGAGATCTAGAGGAGGAGCTGAGGAGACTGAGGCAGTCCATTGCTCACACAGAAGAGCAGAAAAGCAGAGCAGAGCAGGAGGCCAGCCAGCAGAGGGCCTCAGTGGTACAAGAAACGAGGCTTCGCAGCGAGTTGGAGATTCAGCTGAGAACACTCATGCAGCAGGGAGGACAGGACGAGCTCAAACTGAAGGAGGCCATCAAAAACAATCAGGAGAAGTCCAGGCAGATCAGCATGCTAACATTTAACCTGGAGGAGGAGGGGAAGAAGAGGAGAGCTCAAGAATTGGAAATCAATCACCTGAAACAGGCTGAGGCAGACCTGAAGGCAAAGAACACCTCCTATCTGGAGTCCATTAACAAGCTTAAAGTGTACGAGCAGGAGATCAGCATCACCCGAGTAGAGCTGGAGAAGCAGACCAGTGAGAAATCCCAGGCTGAGCAGAGTTCTGTCAGGCTGCAGAGCCGTATCCGAGAACTTCAGTGCTCTCTGGATGGAATGGAAGCAGAGTTGGAGAAGCAAAAGAAGACGACCCAGGAGGAGTTCACACGTAGAAAGAGAATGGAGGCAGAGTTGGAGAGGATGACACATACCTGCAGAGAGCACACCACCACAATTAGCTCACTGAAGTCTATCCAGCTAGAGACTTCCAACTCTGGAAGGAAGTATGAGCAGGACATCAGTGCCCTCCAGGAGGCTCTGGACAAGAGTCAGAAGGAGCATAAAGTCACCAAGCAAGAACTGGCAGCTGTCACGGCTGAGCTGAGGACGCTTAAACAGAAACTCCAGCAAGAACAGGCTCGGACTCATGAGCTCAACCAACGCAATGAGAGCCTGTATAAGACCATTGAGGAGAAGAGCCGCCAGCTTAACGAATACACTACCGAGATCGAAAAGCTGAAAACTCTGACGCAGAACCTGACCAAGGAGAGACTGAGGTTGGAGGAGGAGCTGAGGACAGTTAGACAGGAGAGAGATGAGCTAAAGCTTAGCAAAGCCACTATTGATGGAGAGAGTGCCACTCAGATCTCAGCTTTGCATGTCCAGCTTCAGAGTAGCACCAAGAAGACAGCCGAGCTCCAGGCTCTCATCAATGACCTGACCAAGGAGAGAGAAAAGCTTAAATTGGAAACAGACAAATTCCAAAAGCAATCAATCGAGGTATTTTTGATTGCATTGAAGGATCATCTACACATAATTGAACTTACTGTTGTTTGCTTTTGCATGGATGGCTGCATTAAGACTAAGCATTATTTCAAACTGGCCCTGTTATATTAGTGACACCTGACTTATTTTAAGAGTTTTGCTTGAAATTCACTTGCTTACAAATGGTCTTGCTTTGACATGCATGTTGTTCACCCTTTTGACTTCGCATATTATGTGACTGAACTTAACTCACACAATAATAACAATCTCAATTAATCACTGCATACTAATTAATGTATAAAATATATGTACATATATTTTAATATACAGTATATACATTATCAATTGGTTCAACCAGTACTGATAACCAATTCTTAACATTCAATTTGCCTGCGACTTTACAAATGATGAACAACTGTATATGTTGATAGGCTCTTACAACATGCTGTGTAATTAGTTCATTAGAGTTGTGGCTCTGCATAATCTGCTTTTTGCTCTGTGCATCACTTATCCTTTACAGACATAATAATGTGTTTTCTTATTTCTCCCCAGACATCCATGATGGTGCATGAATCCCAAAGCCAATACAGTGAGCTACTGCTGCAGAGGGACAGTTTGCAGTCTAAGCTTAAACTGCTGGAGCAGGACAAGACTCGTCAGCAGCGCATAGAAGAGGAGCTCACCCGCATCAAGCTCACACTAGAGAATGAGCTCCGCAACAAACAGCGGCTGCAGGATGAAAAGAATGCTGTCCTCAAGGATTTCAACTACATGAAGAGCCAGTACGAGCTGAGAGACAGCCAGATTCGGCAGTTTGAAACAGACAGAGACAAGGCTGAACGAGACAGGCTCTCCCTGAAGAATGAAATTGAGAGGCTCATGAGGGAGCTAAAGAGTGTAGAGGAGAGGTTCAAGAGCCGTCTGTTGATCTCTGAAAAGGAGGCATCAGAACTGGCTCTCAAGAGAGATGCCCTGGAGAGAGAGATACGCAGGCTGCAGCAGAGACCCAGCGCTCAGGCCAAGCAGACCCAGACAGATGAGAAGGTCCCAACAATAGATCCATCCAAGCTGATATTTGAGGGGGTGCGCCGCAAAGTCACAGCCCACCAGCTTTGTGACTGTGATATAATCAGTAAAGCCACGCTAGACCAGCTCCTAAAGGGAAAAAAAAGCGTGGATGAGGTAGCTGTGGACATCCAACTCAGTCTAAAGGGTACCGGCATAATTGCTGGCATGACATCCGCTTCTCAAGGGAGAATGCCCTTCACTAAAGCAAAAAACAAGAAACTCCTCAGCCCAGAGAGTGCCCTAATGCTCCTGGAAGCTCAAGCTGCAACAGGCTACATAGTGGACCCTGCATTTAATGAAAAGATGCCTGTGGATACTGCCTGCTCTAGAGGGATTGTAGACACAGAAGACAGAGACACCTTGGCGACAGCTGAAGCAGCTAGCACAGGCTTCAAAGATCCATACACTGGCAAAGTGTTATCTGTAGGCCAGGCTTGCAAACAGGGCCGCGTAGACAAAGTCACAGCCATCCGCTTGCTCCAGGCTCAGGAGTCTGTTGGAGGCATATTAGACCCTGTTTTGAGTGTGTTCCTTCCAATGGATCTGGCTTTGGATCGCAATCTTATTGATGAGGAGCTCTACAGGGCTTTGGCCAAAAATCCCACCTGCTACCTGGAGCCAGCGACAGGACAGAAGATAAGCTATAAAGACTTAAGGAAAAAGTGTACAGTGGAACCTGTTTCTGGCTTGCTTCTGCTCCAGGGTCCAGAAAAGCCCATGACAGTAAAGGGTCTCCGTGGTGAAGTCTCTGTTACAGACCTTGTCGACTCTGAACTGCTGGATGAAACTGATTTGGTGAAGCTCAAAGAGGGCAAGCTCACCAGCAGAGACATTGAAGACAAGCTAAAGTCTTATCTCTATGGCTCTACCTGCATTGCAGGGATCTATGATGAGGCCAATGACCGAATTATGCCTTTGTATCAGGCAATGAAGGAAGGCCTGCTCATGAGAGGAACCACCCTGGAACTTCTTGAGGCCCAAGCTGCTTCTGGCTTTATTGTTGATCCAGTCAACAATGTGTTTTTGACAGTAGAGGAGGCCTCAAAGAGAGGCCTGGTAGGAAAAGAGTTCAAGAGTAAGCTGCTGTCTGCAGAGAAGGCAGTGACTGGATACAAAGACCCATCTACAGGAATGACAATCTCCCTCTTCCAGGCTATTGAGAAAGACCTTATTGAGAAAGGTCATGGAATCCGTCTTCTTGAGGCCCAAATTGCCAGCGGTGGGATTATTGACCCCAAAGAGAGCCACCGTATTGATGTTGCTGTTGCCTATAAAAGGGGATACTTTGATAAGGAGATGAATGAGATCCTAACTTATGAAGGAGATGATACAAAAGGGTTCTTTGACCCTAATACTAAGGAAAACCTGACATACCTTCAACTTAAAGACAGGTGCATAACAGATCGCAAAACAGGCCTAATACTCCTGCCACTCAAAGATAAGAACAAGCCCCAGAAGTCAGAGGAGAGCCGTACCAATATCCTGCGCAAGAGGCGAGTTGTGATCGTTGACCCAGACACTGGGCTGGAGATGTCAGTGAGGGAGGCCTATCACCGCGAGCTAATTGACTATGACACTTTCCTGGAGTTGTCGGAGCAGGAGTGCGAGTGGGAGGAAATAACTATCAAGGGGTCTGATGGCTCTGCACGTATGGTGATAGTGGATCGGAAAACAGGAACCCAGTATGACATCCAGGACTGCCTGGACCGCGGTGTCATTAACCAGAAGTCTTTGGATCGGTATCGCAGCGGAACGCTAACCTTGACCCAGATTGCTGACCAAATAACCAGCAGAACCAGCAGCACAGAGATGACCATTGCAGCCTTCAACGTTGATGACATGGTCACCTGCAGCAGTCCCACCCAGGGCAGACCATCATCTCCGACCGTCCGTAAACGCTTCAACAGTATTTCAATCACTGTTTCTCCCCCTGACATGTTCGATGACAATAGCCCTGTGGCAGCTATATTTGACACAGAGACCTTGGAGAAAATCACTGTGTCTGAAGCCCTCCGAAGAGGCATAGTTGACACTATTACAGCACAGAGGCTACTGGAGGCCCAGGCAAGCACAGGCGGTATTATCAACCCTGCCACTGGTGAGAGACTGTCCCTGCAGGATGCTGTCAATCAGAGTATCATCGACGAAAGCATGAGCGCTAAGCTGAAACCTGCCCAGAAAGCCTATGTTGGTTTTGAGGATGTGAAGACTAAAAGAAAAATGTCTGCAGCAGAGGCAGTGAAGGAGACATGGTTGCCCTATGAAGCTGGCCAGAGATTTTTGGAGTTTCAGTACCTGACAGGAGGCCTGATAGAGCCTGCCATTGAACGTCGCGTCACCATTGAAGAGGCTATCCGCAGAGGTTGGCTAGATGGTCAAGGGGCCCAGAAGCTTCAGGATTCACGGAATCACCAGAAGAACCTGACCTGCCCCAAGACAAAACTGAAGATCTCCTACAAGGAAGCCATGGACAGCTGCATGGTGGAAGAAAGCAATGGTATGAAGATGCTGCAGGCCTCCTCAGTGTCCACCAAGGGAATCAGCAGCCCTTACAATGTTTCTAACCCAGGGTCACGCTCTGGGTCCAGGGCTGGTTCCCTAGCCGGTTCCAGGAGTGGATCTCGTAGAGGCAGTGTGGATTACTCCTCTACTTACAGCTATAGCTTCTCCTCCAGCAGTACCAACTTCAGCTCTAACACTCTCTCTTAATACACAGCATAGAAAAAAAGAATGAAACTAGAGTAGTTATACCCAGCCTATGGCGTTTGAGTGCTTTCGTAACAGTTTGCTTTTCTAAATAATTTTCTGCTACCTACGAGATTTTGGGAGGTTTGTTTAAATACTGAATCTGATTCTAAGTGTTTGCAGTTTTGGGTGATTTGGTGTTTCAATATTATACCTAATGCAGGTTATAATTAATGCTGAGAAAATTGTTAAAGGAATATATTTTTCATAGCTCATTTTAATATGGCTTTGTTTTAGAATGTAACAGTTTGTTATTTCAAAATATGCTTGTTCACCTCAGCTTCAGCATGCAGCCAGAATTGCTATTTTTTACTCTTAGTTTTTTGCAGCTTGACTTTTATGTTTTCTTTTATGGTTTGGAAAAAAAAAATGTTTTTGTTAATTGCAAATGCTGAGGTTAAGCTTAAAATGTAATGATCATTAAAATGTTATTCTCACATGATCAAAAATAAAGTTGTCATAACAATTTCAATTCATTCATTTACTAGCTGTATATCGGTATTGTGCATAAAAAGCTGAAACAGTTCCCTGTATAAGGAGAGGCTCTGCAGTATCCATTGTGACCTATGGATGGCGCTAATTGTCGTGCTAAAACGGTTTGAATGCAAGCCTGTTTGCCATCTAAGCAAAGTTGTACCACAGAGTTGGAAAACAAAATTGTAAACTTTGGTTATAGTGTAATATTAGCAGGACGGTGATATTGTAATTATTAACATACTAAACCACTAGCAATGCATGAGCTGTTTGTATGATGTTTGAAATTTTAATTATAATGGTCTCGTATAGCCTACTGATAAAAAATAAATAATGGTACTGATAACCAAGAATTACATATGGATCAAGCATGTTTTTCTTGTAGCCTAAAGATATTTGAACTGCGTGTCCAGACACCTCGATCTGGAAATTTGGACATTTTACTACACTAGGTAAACCTGATGAGTATCATTTGAACAATAAAAGGCAGTCATTTACGAAGTCATCATACTTGGATAGGTCAAGTGCATTTTGGCCAAAACAGGGTAAACCCAACTCTATTATTGCTAACATATTTATGTAGCTCATATTATTATTATACCAATGAACCAAAAAGTTAAAAAAAACATTTGACATAATGTACAAAGTTTCGAACATAAACATACATAAAGGGTATATATGGGTGATTCTTTAACTATGGTACTTTTCATGTCCCTGGGTAAAATAATAAAAACTAAAAAACATTTCTTCTTTTTTGTTTTTGTCACACTTACCTCACCCTAAGGGTAACTTATAAAAAATGTATCATGGCTCAATTATTCTTTTTATTATATAATATGAGGCCTTTTATGCATGGTTTTTACTGTTTTCCCTCTGTCCCTAAGCCAGACTTTGCATCTTCAACCTCGCTTAATTTTAAATACTTAAATAATGTAGATTTCAAGTACAAATGATAAAATAGTGTCTATTTCAATTATACATAATATATTGTGATATTTATTCACATTTTCTTATATTTTTCATATGTAGAACCCTTGTCCCTTGGGGTCACTGTCATTTCCACCACACTGTACAAAATAGAATACTGGGATCATTGTTTTAGGTTTGTGTACTTAGTAACCATAGCAACAGAAACTCCACAGTGGAACACGTGGCTGGATGAAATGGTGTTGTGTACAGGGGGTAATGAAAAGAAGAAAAATCAAGGTAAATATGAGTAAAACTGAGAGTATGTTTATTGGTCGTCATTTCCAAACACCTCCTATTTCACATGGACGTAAAAATAACTGGATAAATTTAATTTAATAATGTGTAATTTGTGTATATTTAATGCTAACTTTAAAACTAATACTAGCAGGCTAACATAGCTTGATATTTTAGAGGGAAAGCGGGGAAATTTCCACCACAGTCATTTCCACCACGGTGTTCATTGTGGTGGTAAAGACAGGTTGTGGTGGAAATGAAATTGTGTGTGCTAAACAGCAAATTATTTGGGCTATAATACTAAAACTTTAATGTAAAAAAACATTTAAATTAAAAAACAGTTAAATAAAACATAACTGAACCTTTGGCCCATATGCAAGTTTGACATATACAGTATTTAGCAAATACAATGTCTATTTAGTCAGATTCAACTTGTTATTTCACATGATTACATTTGACAATACATGGATTTATGACATAACACACATGACAGTAACGTATAAAGAGGTGATAGAGTGATTATATAGAGTAGGCCTATTTCACACTGTTCCTTAAAGGGATACGCCACCATTTGTTGAAATAGGGCTTATCACGATCTCCCCTAGCTGTAGATAGGTGGGCCAACACATTCCTTATTCCTTTCCTTTCAGGTCTCCTAATTGGGTATGTAACATTGGTTGGACTGAAAATGTCCCAGGTGCTATTCTTTGGGCCCTTATGCATCCCTGTGGAATGTCTCTATTCGAAAAGACAGCTATATGGTATGCTCCTGAATATTTAGATTAGTTGCTCGCTGATTGGTTGAGGGACCACATACACATACATTGGAGACGAGACAGCATGTCTCATATTTCAGACAATGCAACTTTATACATTGCCTGCGATTTCGATATTAAATTCACTTCAGAGTTTTTTTATGCAAGAAATCAACTATATAAAGCACAAACATGGGCCGTTTTACGAAAGTGTATGGATAATTACAAATTTGGTAAGACGTGTCTGACTTCAGGAGCTTCACACAGTTTTCATACCCAGGGGAAGTCACCGTTTGTGGGTTACTGGACTAACGGTGCTCGGGGCTCCGCAGAGCTCTGCGGAGCTGGCCGGCTGCCGGAATAACTACAGTTTGAATTTGGTCACGACATGTATATCGCAGATACCCTAACGACTTACAAAGCTAACGCTTGTGTCCCATTTCAATTTAATGCTTTTTTTGTGAATTTGAGGGGTTTTGTTAGCTGCTAGTGTCCCTTCAATCCTATGGGTAAAGATCGTGACTAGCTGCAGACCCTGGAGCTCCGTCAGGGCCTCGGCATTTGGTAGTCCAGTAACCCAGAAACGGTGACTTTGCGCGGATATGGAGCTGTGAAGGAGGACTCGCCGGGCGGCAGGGCAGCACTGGCCGCTGTCACGTTAGCCAGCTGAGCTCCTGCTGAGCTCCTGCTGAACTCCAACACAGTCAGATAACATTTGCAATTAGCCATCAGTTTTCGTAAAACGGCAAATATTGGACCTCTACATAGTTGATTTCTAGCATAAAAAAGTCTCAGAAGTGAATTTAGTAATTAAATAGCAGTTGATGTCAACTATGAGCTTTGTTGAGATTCGCCCGTTTTCAGCAGCAGTTTCAAATTGTGAGATTTGCAGAGGAACGAGGTGTCAATGGGATTTTGCGGTTCTATGTATGTCCTATTTTACCCACCAAACTGTCGTTTTTTAACTATGACAAGATAAAATCGGGTTTGCATTGTATCACCCCTTTAAGTACAGTGTGTTTGCTCTGGTTCAGCGTAGGCATATAGCATATAAGTTTGCAATTTCAAAATATTTTGCCTATTTTATCTGTTATTCAACATTATATTCAACTGGTTATATTAAAGTTATATTAAGGTAATGATGACAAGGGGGGTTTGCTCTAGTTTGCGCTAGTTCGTACTTAGTTTGCTGTGTTCAGCATGTAGAAAACAGTGAAGAAATGAAGTTTTTTTATTTTTTGGATTGCTTTTAATTTAAAAATATTGGTGATATGTTTTTGTTCACTAATGCTGTTACTTATTGAATTGCTTTGGTTCACCACATAGAGTAGTAGAAAAATAGTTTTTATTTGGAAGTTCCCTATCTATGTCATTTCCGCCACACACTATCTCTTCCGCCACGCCATGTCATTTCCACCACAGCACATATTTTAAAGTAAAACATATAAAAACAATCAAACCAACTATATTCAGTGGTTTTTTTTCTGAAACCGTCTAGCTCAAAGAGTACCATAGTTGAAGAATTACCCACATATATCCGGGCAATATATCAATATTGTGATATGAGACTGGATATCGTCTTAGATTTTGGATATCATAATATCGTAATATGGCATAAGTGTTGTCTTTTCCTGGTTTTAAAGGCTGCATTACAGTAAAGTGATGTCATTTTATGAACTTACCAGACTTGTTCTAGCTGTTCTATTATTTGCCTTTGCCCACTTTATATCCATATTACTGATGATTATTTATAAAAAATCTCATTGTGTAAATATTTGATGAAAGCACCAATAGTCAACACAACAATCTCGTTGCGGTATCGATATCGAGGTATTTGGTCAAAAATATTGTGATATTTGATTTTCTCCATATTGCCCAGCCCTATATATAACTTGAATCATATCTAATCTAATTATAGCCCTTTGGGGCAAATTTGTGATTTTGGGCTACATGAACAAAACTGTCTTGACTTAACACAGCCTATTAGGCCTAAATCTTTGATTTGGGGGATGCAGCCTAGGATAGTAGGAAATGCAAAAAAAATACATAAGAACAGGCTAATATGTGTATTACTATGTGATTAAATGTCTTGGGGGGGTTGGAGGAAGTCTGGGTGAGAACAAATGGAGACAGGCAGAGGGAGGAGGCCGCAGAGAGGGGAGGTAGGGTGGAAGGGGGAGGGAACAAGGGAGACAGCCCTAGCGGCGCAGTGGGAGGACTATCCCATGCCAGGACTTGTGGCGGCTGTAGCAGCAGCCTGGACTGGAGGAGGAAGTGTGCTGGGGGGCTGAGCAGCAACAGCAGGCAGCAGAGGCAGCAGCAGTAGTTCAAGAACCGTGCAAAGGCTTCCATTTTATCACCGGCAGCCACAGAAAAGGCCGAGGGGAGCACCGGGTCCAGCTGAGAGCACATTCCAGCAGAGGAAAATGAGCCTCCCAGCCTGCACTAAGCCTGTATGACGGGCAGAGCTCGGCTCTTTGATCAGGACTTCTCCCCACTCTTTCTCTTCCTGCAGCTCGGACCGACAAAGGGACACAGAGGAGAAAAAAGAAGAAGAACCACAGCAACGATACTCGCTTTCAGGTTGAAGAGGTAAGCCACGATGTCTGAACTTCTCCACGTTTATCTTTAGCAGGGAGGGTTTTTTAAAGTCGGGCTGGTCAGTAGCAACTTAAAAGCAGGATTAGACTTCCACACACTGATTCCCTTTTTCCCCCTCTTCTGTTTAGCTCTTTGCTTAGTCACATTTCATTGAGTTTGCCTATTTATTCCAAGTGCAAAACAGGGCACTGCACTCTGTATTTACTTTGGCTCAGAATCCTACTAAAACCAGGTGTGTGTGTGTGTGTGTGTGTGTGTGTGTGTGTGTGTGTGTGTCTGTGTGTGTGTCTGTGTGTGTGTCTGTGTGTGTGTCTGTGTGTGTGTGTGTCTGTGTGTGCTCTTCCAGCAGCATTCTGAAGACAGAGAAGAGACTCATTCAAACTGACAAAGCACTGTGTTTTTGTTTCTTTTCAATGTGAGAAAGTATTATTGTGGGCTCTGGTGTACTGTTGGCCTTTTAATGTGAACCATATGGGGCCATTCTTGTGGAAGACTTGTAACCAGTTGTCTGTAAACTTCCAAAAGAAACCTTTTGTTGACTGTTTGGACTCCTTGGTCAGTGGATAAATGATGGAGACAATCAGAACGACAGAGTATGGCTTTTTTCTTTGAGCTACAGCTGCTGTGTGGTATTTGTGGCCCAGGGCTATGCTTCTCAGGCAGCCATTGTTGATGACATGTACAAGCGTCCTTACATCATAACAGCTACAGCCTTCTTCACCTGAAAATCAGTCCCTCCCTTGCTTGGAAATCAGACACACACCTGCATTTACACCCTGTTGTGTACCTTTCTTTCAAGCAACATAAACCATGCAGGTTATTTCAAACATTTTGCAGGCTGAACTCTTTCGAGATTAGCTTTAATTACAGACCCATCGAGACAGGAGAAACATTTTTGAACTGGCAATTATAGTTTTTGTTGGTGGTTCTATTTTGAGGTCAGAGTCGTGTGAACAATATCTCGCCCCTCAAGGCGAAATAAATGTGTGACAGAAACCCAAAATGTCAGGCAGTAATTACAAAGCTCTGGTAGGGTGACAGATGAATGGGGATCCTGATAGTGTGGTTTAGACAGGTGGGTTGGCAGAGGGTTGGGGTTGTGTACTTTAAGAAGAACGCTGTGATCTAACCCTGGGAGGAACAGCATGGACGGAGCACTGGGGCATTTCACTTTGTCACAGCAGTGCCACGGCCACTTGGCTGACATGTGTAAGCCATTAAACGGAGAGAAGGATACCTGGAGAAGGGAAGCAATAACAAGGGGAAAGAACGGAAAGAAAGAGAGAGAGATGGAGGGAATGAGAGCGCGAGAGTGGGAACGTAATCCATTTTGGAACGCATTCCACTATGACCTTGGGATAGAAAACGGTAATTAGGGAGTACTTTAGGAGCCTTAAGGGTGCACAGATTTGCCCAGGGCTGTCATTTTTATTCCCTTCAACATATCTCATGAAAATGTGGGACAAATATGGCATATACGGAGTTACTAAATAAACTTACTAAAATTACCCTTTTTTTTTTTCAATACTTCTCATGGTTTTGTTTATTTATCTTCAGCAATGAATGGGTGTCAAAGGCACAGCGTAAACATACAAAGTGCCTGACAGGAAAAGGTCGAAACAAACTGTTGCCTTGTCCCTCTCCGGGCTCTTCAAGCAGCACGTTATGTCACTGTGGACATGTTATCCCGCAGTATGAAGCATGAGCTCTTGCCAAGTGTGAATACAAGCCAGTTTTGAATCTGATGGTATCAAGGTTATTAGTTGGCTATTAGATGTGAATGCTAAATACCAAAAGGAGGGGGGAGGGTACAGCCACATGACAAGGGCAAGAAACAAATCTGTTGTGGTTGTTCCAGTCATTTGATGGACTGGTAAACAGGCATTAATAGTTCTTTTCATGTGCTGGGCAAACAAATAAAGAAAGTTAATGTGAAGAAATGTAGCCACATTTAGTAAAAAATTTTTGTTGTTTTTTACATTTCCATTCAGCAGTCACCCCACAGGCAGCCAGACTTCCTGAAGCATTTATGGCACTTAAGGTGTTACTGTGGTTTGCAGACAAACAGTTTAGGAGATCATTAATCTGTCCAGAGTCTCCCAAAGAGACAGAAGTGTACTGTATGTGTAGCTGGTTTTTCCATAGGTGCAAACCTGAGCCAGTTCCTACATGCTGGGTTGGATGAGCTTTATCACCCCACTTTGATTTCGACCTCTATCCGTAGCTGTAGCAGCACTGCAGTATATAGCAGAGGAAGTTTGTGTTGAGTTGGGGTTTAGTGCTCTCTCTTTTTTCTCCTATTAGTAGGGATATCAGCACACCCATTTTTCATTTCAGAAACATAATTTGAGTTTAATGGACCTATAAAAAATATTTGAGTTGTCATAAAATGGAAGCTGGAGCCAACTGAAGCAATTCAGTTTGATTTCTGATTTCTGTGTGTGTGTGTGTGTGTGTGTGTGTGTGTGTGTGTGTGTGTGTGTGTGTGTGTGTGTGTGTGTGTGTGTGTGTGTGTGTGTGTGTGTGTGTGTGGCTTGATTGCTTTCATATGTGTGCAGACGTAATGTTTGTGGACGTTATAGTTATTTTTAATTGATTTAAAACACATTGCTTCTCATACTCATTTGCAATCTATTATTTAGGTAGATTTAAGTCTCTTATTTGGCAAAACTAGACTAAAGTTGGGTTGTTGCAGCTTCTCTAATATAAGGATTAAATGCATTTCTGCTTCATAACATTTAACACTAGTTGGCTTTGAGACATTTGGTGGGCTTTGATATTAACGTAATGAGAACTTGTCATATTGATTGATAACAAAATAAAAGTGGCAGCCCAAATGTTAATTACAGCTTAACTTTCTTTTTTTGTCATTGTAGCAGTGTTGATATCCACATCTCATGACGTCTTTAAAATCCTTTACAATTTTTTTTTTTTTATCCTTTACCTTAAACTTGTTTTTCTCTTATTTAACCAAGACTCTATACTCTATTTCCTCTCCCACTGGTTTGTACAAATATGTAAAAGCAATCTGTGCGATGAAGGCCATACTGAAATTGCTAATGGAAAATCCATTCGTAGAGCTGTAGACAAGTAGCGACCAGTCTACTCACATACAAACAAACTTTTGCGTAGATTGGATTCAGTTGCTGTGGCTCAACCCCAGGCTCTGTAGAGTCTTTATTATTTATGACAGACAGGCATGCAATGGTTTTGCCAACTGTTACCACCACAGTGCACTCAAAAATGAAAACAACTATGAGGTCATGATTTAACCCGTAGGGTCTGATTAACTGATGTCTAGATTTTAAGACCGTTGTCTCTGCAGTTTATGTTCTATTACATGATGCTGTCTTCTTTCATCTCATGGTTCAACTGCTCCTACAAAATGGAAGATCCCATACAGTACAGGCCAGGTGAAGGGTGTGGCTTCTGAAATAGAATCAGGCTTCATCTCAGCACTTCAGTATGCCTTCTGGTTATTTCTTGCCTGCATTTTTTTTATGAATAAATGGAATGTTTGATTAACTTATTTTCAGCGTTCTGGGTGATTGAAAGAGAGACATTTGGAGCTGGTCCCAAGTGATGGTCATGCATGTGTGAACGTGGCTGACAGCACCCACGCATCCTAGTCAAGCTCTTACCTGAGGGGTTGGAGCTGGGGGAGCCAGACACACCCTAATCCCCCAACATCCTGACCTCAGTAAACCTGTCGCAGCTTGTTCATAGTAGATCTGGCAACCCATTTTCTCGAATCTCTCTGCCTACCCCGCTCGTCTACCAGCCTTGCTCTCCCAGTGCCATGGGTGGGCTCGGGATTGTAGTTCCTTGGCACTGCGTATTCTGCCTTTGTGAGCTAATGCTGCGCCTCAAACCAGGAACAAAAGCAGGCAGTGCAAATTAAAGACCAATTATCTTTAGTGCATGCTGGGGCAGGTCACTCATGTTAGCTTGAATGATGAGTGGGAGAAGTGAGAGGTCTAGTAGAAAAAAAAGTTGTTGATTACTGCAGCGTTGCACATGAATGCGTCATGACAACTGCACGATAATGTTTAGAATATTTACGATTTATTTTAAAATGTTATGTTGGCTCGTTTTGTGCATCTTTATGGGTTTTTATTTGAGTTGGTTGAAACCTTTATTTCTCTTTGTTTAGTTACCTTGAAAATAGTTAGCCTATGTCAGTTAATAGTTTGACTTTTTAAGCTTTTTTTACTCTCTTGCAGAGAGTTAGATTAGAAGACTCATTTCTGTCCTTTACATAGAAAGCTACAGCCAACAGTTGTTTAGCTTAGCTTAACTTAGCTTAGCTTAGCGTAAAGTCTGGAAACGGGGGATAACAGCAAAATCAGCCTATAGCACATGCAAAAACGAAAGTGGAAAAAAAGGGAGTGGTCACGTGCCAGACTATTTCTTGACGTAAGCAATTAAGTAGGAAGTTACTGCGCCCGGCTAAGAAAGAGAGTCGTTTCCAGATGTTAACCTTAGATTTGTGAAAACTCGCGGGACACTCGCTGCCCATCGCACTATGCTCCTAACCTTAACCATTCAAGGTCCATGCCTAACCTTAACCATCTGGTAAGACTCTTGGCATACCATCTAGACATGACCAAGAAAGAGTCCAGCACATAACCCCCCGTACTTTGGTTTTTGTATGTATTAAACGTGCTAAGCTGTGTGCTTGTAGGGAGGTGTTACCTAGGTATGGACAGAGCCAGGCTAGCTGTTTCCAGTCTTTATGCTAACTAAGATACCTGGCTACTGGCAGTAACGTTAAGCTTAATGTTTACAGCACAGACATGAGAGTGGTAACAATCTTTTCATCTAACTCTTGGCAAGAAAGCCAATTAATAATTGTATTTCCTAGGGCTGCCACCTCTTAGTCGATTAGTCGACTAATCGGTCGTTTTCGTCTTAGTCGACTAAGATTTCTTTAGTCGATTAGTCATTTTTTATGCTTATTCATGCTTAATTACTCATTTCCAAGAAACTTGTAAGCACATTTATGGTAAACACAAGATTTAAAGTGGTGCTTTTGCAGGATTAATTGTGGAGAAACTCAGTTTTACAGATGGTTAATTAACTACATTTATATTGTGCTTTTCTAGTCTTAACCACCTCTCAAAGCGCACAGCTCTGTCAATTAAATCAACTAATCGATTAGTCGACAAAATTGTATAAGTGTTAGTTGACTAAGAATTTCTTTAGTCGAGGACAGCCCTAGTATTTCCCAGTGTCAAACTTAAAAAAAAAAGACACCTAAATTATAGGGGTGTGCAAAAAAAAAATGATTCACATTCGTATTGGATTTCAAGCTCTACCGATTCAAAATCGATTCATAAAATTCCAAAAATTGATTCAATTGTATGTCTACTCCAATCACATGGAAAAAACTACATTTACATACTGTGAATCGCGTTTTTTTAAGATTATGTTTTTGGGTTTGGTATGGTTTGGTTAGATATCCTTCTCATCTCTAGTTGGCGCAGTACTTTGACACTTCCAAAACATTACTAAGCCTTCTTCCCATGCCCCTGCCCTGAAGAGACACAGAGCCTAAGTACTGGCCGACCTGTTCATTAATTTCCCATTAGTCAACAGTTTTTCCTTAGAGTCTCGGGGGAAATAGACTAACCCCGCCATTAGTTCCAACAATCCCTGAGGACCTCTTCCCCCCCGCTCCCACCACTTCTACCAACACACACACACTCACAAAACACCCAGCCCTGTTTCCCCGAGTGATGACCTCTTCATACACATGGCCTCTTTCATTCCGCTCTGAGGGTTGGTTTAAGCCATGCACTGTCCCTGGTTTATGGCTCCCTCTCTGGCCCCCTTCGAAGTGTTGGGCAGTAGCCTGCAGTCATTGCAGACTTAATTGACGGACACATTTTTGACTGTGGGTCGTTAAATCACAACAAACATTTGGAGTCATTTAAGAAGGATGATCATATCTTTGGCCGCTTAAGGAATGTGTTTCTGTTTGTGGGAGTGTGTGCTTGCATTTGTGTGAAATCTGAAACATATATCAAGCTCTATTGATCAGCTATCTCTTAAAAAGGCTCCAAAGGAGTATAATGTTGTTTTTTTAAGTCATTGACCTACAGCCTAAGTCTGGCTCACTCAAAAGGTAGGATTTGGTTTGGTTTGCTTTATTGACAATAATCTAATATATTTATAAAATGTACAATAATAAGTACTGATAAAATAAATAAATGAAATGAAAAAAATAAACGTTAAAGTAGATTAAAAAAAGAAATACAAATAGAAATAAAAAATAGGAACTATGCAAGAGCAATTAAACTCAAAACTATAAGGAGAGCAGTATCCACAGTGTACGCAAAGTATAGTATACAGTATGTAATAATAATATATATGTAATAAAAATATTATGATCCACTATAACAGCATACACCAGAATAATATACGATCACGTAACAATACTTGATCATATTATTTGTCTGTATGGATATAAAGTAAGACATAGTATATGCAGCAATGTAATAAAACAGTATACCATAACATAATATACAGTATAGAACAGCAATATAATAACATAAAATATAATATAGAATAATATATAATACAACAATATAATACATGTTTATATGTATTATATTGCTGTATTATATATTATGCAATATTTGCAAATCAGTCCAACATTGTTGGACAGGTTTTGTCAAGGATAAAAAAATACTTTTTAGAATAGTAAATGTTTGTATTCCATTAAATGTCAGTTAATAGTTTAAAACCTCAGTCTTAATTTCCTACGTCCTAATATAACAACTTTAAATTGTTTCTTTTGTTCGACCAAATACCAGAATTTATTAATTTGACAATCATATAAAAAAAACAGAGAAGCAGCAAATCCTCACAACGAATAACCTGGAAACAGCAACAAACATATTTGGCACATTCACTCAATTAAAAATGTTCATTTGTTTTGATTTATTGATTAAGCGACTATTAGTGAGGCCCGCAGTCAACACACGCAGAGCATACATAGATGACTAGATAAGAGAATAAGGCCTGTGTCTGTGGATGTGGTGGGGTGAGACAGGCTCTCTCCAGACCGCTGCAGGAAGTGCATGGCAATGAGGTCACAGGGACACGCCATCACTCAGGGATTTACAGCAACTGGTTGTAACCGGAATTCTTTGAAAGTTTTTTTTTGTCTTTGTCATTGTTTCTCCGACTGACTGACATTGGGTACTAGATTGCTGGTGTTCAATTTTTGATACCACTGCACTGTATCTTTCTTTGCAAGTAGAGATAAGTGGCACTCATCTCTCATGTTAAAAGCCCTTGATATATTGTTTTGTTTCAACCTGTTCACAGTTCTACAGTGTTTGTGACTCACACTGTTGATCGTTTCTGCACAAACAAGACACCCTCTGTCATACAATCTGAAATAGAGGCCATTCTCTAAAGATAGCTGCAGCAAACTTGGAAACAATGACTAAAGCTGAGGACTTTGGCCTTTTTAGGCCATCAAATATTGACTTGAGCAAAGTCATCTGCTTTAAGTGGGAATGGTGTGAGGTTATTGAAGGGCCTGAGCCACCTGTGCCTCTGCTTTGATGTTTTTAACAGTAAGCCCCAGGATTCAGGATGGAGGAGGGATATGAACTCGACCTGACGTACATCACAGAACGCATCATCGCTGTGTCCTTCCCCCGTGGGTGCACAGAGGAGATCTACTCTCACAACCTGAAGGATGTCACACGAATGCTCAAGTCCAAGCATGCAGATAATTACCTGGTCAGTGCTTGTCTGTGTGCTGCTCGCTGTCTCACCTTGAAATGTCAAAGCTGAAGTGTCAAAGTCCAAACCGTATTGATGTCAGGGCTAATGGGCTTTCATGGGATATTGACATGAGAGTATTGATCTCAGAGTGCATAGTTAATTGTTCACTCAACCTGATGTAAGAATCAGTGTTAAAGCATAATGTAATAATCTTCGAGACAACATTTTAAGTCATGGGCTGTCTTGTATGTTCTCTTTAGATTATCAACTTGTCAGAGAAAAGACATGATCTCACTAAAATGAACCCCAAGGTAAGTTTATGTGACATTGTGTCATCTACATAAAATAAGCACAAATTAATAATAAAAAGTTGTAGCAGGATGAGTATATATATCAATATCCATCAGTTTGGAAAATAAATACAATTCTTTTCAACGGCAAAAGACCTCTGTTCAGCCTCTTTGATCAGCTTTGTCTAACCAGCTACATTAAACAGTATAATATTGATTGGTACTGGATAACTGTATAGAGTTCTACTGTGTCTGTTTACAGTGAGTAATGTGTTTTCAGACTCTAGATACAGGCTGGCCCGACATGCATGCTCCGCCTCTGGATAAGATCTGCACCATCTGTAAGGCAATGGAGAGCTGGCTCAATGCTGACCCCCTTCATGTGGTGGTTATACACTGCAGGGTGAGCATCTACAGGTTGTGTTGTATCAGCTGTGTCTCAGTTTTCCATTAATAATTAAGCAATTACTCCAACGTTGTAATTATTTTGTCATTTCACAAGTCTTTTTTTGTTGTTTAAACCCCTGAAAACATAGTTTATTTTAAGTATTTCTCTATGACATTGAGTATTCATGACATCATATTCTGATTCGAAAATAGCTCAGTTCTAATTGGTGGATGGAAAAAAAAGTGACTGCCCTTTTCTAAATAAGCCATGCCCGCTTCAAAGATACAGATACAGAGATACAGATTTGTGTGAAATAACCAATAATCTTCTAACTTTGGCAGAGAATTCTGTGTTTACAGTATGTACGATCCCATCACTTTAGAAAATAAGTTTTTGGTGCCTTTTAAAACTTTAGAGTTTTGCTGCGTGTGTAGTAAATCATCTTCTGTCCTCTCTTGTTTCTTCAGGGTGGCAAGGGTCGAATCGGTGTCGTCATCTCATCCTTTGTGCATTTCACCGACATATCTGCCAGGTAACCACTAATGCGTAACATTTTCATGTTGGTTTACTATAAATGCCATAGTTTGCTCTGAATTCCGGATTTATTATAACATGAGTGCACCCACTCACTGTTGGCGGAAACAAGAACCCACAACAGTTCATGAAGCCTTATTCCATAGACCACAAGAAATGTCATTGCCTAACCGCAGCGGATTTATTTACCTGCTTTAATTCAGGGTCAAGGTGAATCAGACAGGGAGTCAAAGAAAAGTCACTTCTTCTAAACTCAAAGGGAAACCACACAATTTAAGCCATGAATCACCCTGTATTGAATTGCATGAATCAACTTGGAAACAAGCTAGTTACTGTAATAGCTTCTGGCCACAGTGTCAGTTTCATGAAATCTATTCATGAAGGAACCTGATTTCTAATTTTCTTACCATTGTGTAAGTCCTAAAGTAAAGAAATGCAGCAAACATTAGGAGAGGCGGCCTGGTGTTATACTACTATGTAGATCCTCTCTTCACACAGCAGTCATTGTGGCATGAGCGCACATCAGCCTTCGATTTCGACTCCGCTCCCCTTAGTGTTTGCGTCCCGCTGAGGAAGACCGGGTCGGTAAGGCGAATGTGAAAGACAGAGGGCAAGAAGAAGTAGAGAAAGAGATAGGAAAACAATGAGGCAGATTTACAATGGAATAGATTCATGGGAGGGGGCAGAGGGAGAGGGTCTGCGAGAGAGAAACAGAGCTGTGGTGAAAAGGCTCCAGTGCCTGTTGGTTTTAGGTCTGTCTGAATAGCAGAGCTGTGCACACACTCTGGCCTCTCTCTGTCCTCTTCTCCCCTTCCTTGTTTACTTAAGGCTGGCATTCTCTTCCTCTCTGCTGGAATCCCCTGTCTCTCCGCTTACTTTCACTCTTGTCCATTATGCATGTTTATGCATGTGTGTGTGTGTTGTCCTAATTTAAGTTAGGGTTAACACTATTCAATTATAGTGCAACAGAGTGTAATCTCTCTCTTGAGTCATAATTACCCAAAGTGTTTAATGTGTCTCACTGTCTCCCTCAAAGTGCTGATCAGGCGTTGGACCGCTTTGCGATGAGGAAATACTACGATGATAAGGTTTCAGCTCTGATGACACCTTCGCAGAAACGGTAAGAACCAAAACTTGAACACGCCCTTCTGTATAGCAACATGCTCCTAACCATGTGTTGTTTGACTGGTGCTCTGAAAACACATTCATGTCCCAGACCCGCCTGATCCAAAAGCCCGTCATTTTGGATCATTGTAATGAGAATGGGACCCCATGGTGACTTGGTGTAATCCTAATGCTGTGTATCACTGTGAATCCTCATCGCTTACACTGATTGCTCTCAGATAGAACTGGTTTCTCCAAATTCTTTTCTTCCAGTTCCTCTAAATTTTCTGGTCACTCCAAGTTTATTTGAGGTAAACCTTTAGCAATTACAACATGGCAGATGAAAATGTCTTTATGGCAATGCAGATTTGATATCTGAGTTACGGTACCAAAACCAAGACGGTACTTTTTGTAATTCTTTGCTGTGAGGAATATAAACATGTTTTGCTGTAAAACCCTTTTTATCATTTAATAAAAGAAGCCAAACTTCTCAAATTTTAAATGTTGATTTAAAGGAAATGGAAACTGAAAAAGGGGAACACAGCTAGCTGCTAGAATATGAATCTAACCGGCTGCTGCCTAGCTTCACATTCAACATAAAGACATGAGAGATCTTCTCAGCTAACTATATAGGGAAGAAGAGTAATTTTCCAAAATGCAAACTATTGTTAAGTCTGAGAAATATAACCCTGGTGATATCATAGTGTTGTCACAATGTTTATCTCCGTTTGGCTTGGAGATTACCATTTTTTGTATGCAAGGTTGGAGTTACACACTTGAAGCTTTAGTCTGAAAGATGTGAACATTTGCCAGGCAAGGAGGGTCTAATGAAAAAATGTCATCAAGTTGCATTATGGGAAGTATAGAATCCAGTGTCTGTGGAAGTTGCCCCCACACTAGGGATTCAAAGCCTGTTTATCTCGGCCCTGTGTTGCACTAATTATGAGCAATCTCTTTTGCTGTGGAGTACCCCTTTAACACAAGCAGTTGTCTAAGAATGTTGCCTTTAGTAAAATACAGTCTATAATTTGCAAAGCTGTGTTCAGTAAATATCTGAATAAAAAAAAATAAGTCTATCTAACACATTTCGGATTGTCCTAAAAAACATGTGCTACCCTTGATATTTAGCATTTTTTTGGCTTGTGGGAATTACTTCCAATAGTCAGTCCTGTGTGTTATTTACATCCATCTCTGTTCTTTCATGTCAGGTATGTTTGGATCCTCAACAGTCTTCTAAGTGGATCCATGAAGATCAATGCCTCACCCTTGTTCCTGCACTGCGTCATCCTTCATGGGATCCCAAACTTCGACGCCACCGGAGGTTAAACTCATATTGTTTACCACTATACACAGCTGCAACTCCCAATGAATATACAGTGGCTGCCACCATGACGGCATAAAAGAACCCAGACACAACCACATCAGAGCTGGAGCAGTAAACAAGATGGAGACTTATCTGTACTTTATATCGTTCTCTTTTTTCCAACACACACACACACATGCTCAGACAGATAGAGGCACTTACATAAACAGAACTGAAGAGAAGAACTTCTTTGTAAGTTCCCAGTAAACCCATGGGAATTCACTCCCATGTTTGCATGTAAATAGCTGTTTTTACTAATTTCACTGAAACGACACAGGTCTTCGTCACATCGTGGAGCTGAAATCCCTTTCTCTCAACAACTGCTTATTACACTTGCTGTGAGCAAAACAATCTGAGAAGCTACTCATGAATATATTATCCTAACAAGCTACTTAATGCCATGTTATTAACTATTATTTATTTGAGAATGTATCTTTTTTCTTTTCAGTATGTCGTCCTTACATCAAGGTTTACCAGGGAATGCAAGCAGTGTATTCATCTGGAATCTAGTAAGTAGCTTTTACATGTGGTATAGTAATTTGTTTGCTTCCAAGAATATTGGAATACATGAAATTAAATCCTCTTTATTTTACTTACTTTAATGCTGACTTAGTGCTTTCTGTAAATATCTGCGATTGCTTCCAAAGTCACTTTAAATCACTTCTCTGTTGTTTTTGTTTCAGTCACATTGGTCCAGGCCACAGAGACCGTGTATGCATTACCCTGGAGCCTGCCCAGCTCCTAAAAGGAGACATCATGGTAGGGGAAAAAAAAGCCTTTTCAAAGTTTCTGACATCAGTATTGATTGTAGTAATAACAATATTTTTTGTATTTTCTTTTGCAGATTAAATGCTATCACAAGGGTGACATAACTTCCGATCGTGAAGTTATTTTCCGGTTACAGTTCCACACGGGAGCAGTGCAGGGCTACAACCTGATGTTTGAAAAAGAGGACATGGAGACTGCCAACAAAGGTAGACCTGAAAATCCCCTGAGAGCAGGTCTCAACCTGCCTCGGCTAGTTTACGGCGACTCCTCTGCTCCACGCAGCATCTGCAGGGGCTCAGTCTGGATTTAATTTAGACTTGGCACTTTGAGACCAATAATCTTGTTTTACCAAACATTTTACGTGTACTGAGAGAATCCTATTCACAGACAACACCAGTTGTCCTTCCACCTCTGAATGGCCGCACTAATGGCATTCCTGTGTGCTTAAATTCCAGATCCCAGATTTGCAGATTATGGTAAAGTGGAGCTGGTGTTCTCCGAGGGACCAGAGAGGATTCCAGGTAGATTCCTAACTCTTCTGGGTTTTTATAAAAAAAAAGTTGCTACTGGGAGAGCTAGTTGGAAAAGCAGACACAAAGCTTTCTCCATTTTCCCCTCCGTGTTGTCCTGGGCTCCGTTCCTCCCCCTCTGCCCCATGGTGAGAAGGGATGTGGAATGCTGCAGAGGGGAAATGTAGTGTGAAGTGTGTGCTGACAGAGAGGTAAAGAAACACAGCATGTGCTGCCCCAGAGCCCCACAGGAGTGGGATGTTGTGTAGATCTGTGTGTATGTGCTGTATGTATTTGCTTACTATTGCTGTAGCATAATTAAAATATTCTGGCAAGGGTGATATTGTTGTCCCCCAACAATGACATTGCAATCCATAGCATCATGGGTGAAAGTCAAACCTTCAATACAACTTGGACTTCATTTGTTGTTATTATACCATGATATGCTGAGGCTATTTTATTATAATAGATACAAATAAATAGATAATAATAAAAAAAAATGTATTCACTTTCTTGCAGAGAGTTAAATGAAAAGATTGATATCAACAGTTAGCTTAGCTTTGCATGAAGAATGAAATTGGGTAGCTAGCCTGGCTCTGTCCAAAGATAAAGAAACTCTGTGGCCGGGTTAGCTCTGTTGGTAGAGCAGGCGCACATATAGAGGTTTACTCCTCGACGCAGAGGCCGAGGGTTTGACTCTGACCTACGGCCCTTTGCTGCATGTCATTCCCCTTCTCTCTCCCCTTTCATATCTTCATCTGTCCTGTGGAATTAAAGGCCTAAAATGTACCACCACCTCTAAAACTCACTATATCCGGTTTAATCCTTCATAAAACAAAAGTGTAAAAACGACAATTGATGTTTTACCTTTAGACAAAGCCAGACTAGCAGTTTCCGGTCTTTATGCTAAACTAAGCTAACTGTCTGCTCGCTGTCGCATTATATTTAGCATACTAACATTTCAGCAGTATTGAACTTCTCATCTCACTTTCAGCAAGAAAGCGAATGAGCGCATTTCCCAAAATGTTAAACTATTCCTTTTTTAACGGCTTCTATACCTGAACCATCTAGTAAAAGGAAGGAAATACTGATTTATTTTTATAGTTTTGTTTGAATAATAAGATTTGTGGATAATAAATATATTGAGGACTGAGTAATGCTTCAAATCTACCATAGTGATACAATTCCAGTAAAAGCTCTTAAAGGTCCAATGGCATGATCATTTCATCTTATGAGTTTTTTTAACATTAATATGAGTTCCCCCAGCCTGCCTATGGTCCCCCAGTGGCTAGAAATGGCGATAGGTGTAAACCGAGCCCTGGTTATCCTGCTCTGCCTTTTGAGAAAATGAAAGCTCAGATGGGCTGATCTGGAATCTATGATATTGATCTATGATATTGATCTATGATATTGATCTATGATATTGATCTATGATATATCTATGATATTGATCTATGATATATCTATGATGACTTATGAGGTCATAAGGAGCAAGATTACCTCCTCTTTCTCTGCTTTGCCCGCCCAGAGAATTTGGCCCACCCATGAGAGAGAGACATCATGGCTTGCAAACAAGCAAAGTGGCAGTTGGTCAAGGCCACACCCCCACCCTCCACCTTGCTCCAACCTCTCTCCTCCTCAATAGCTACAGACACAGAAATAGCACATACTAAGGAAAGCTCATTGTGGGACTGGCTCTAGTGGCTGTAATTCTGCACCAAGGCTGAATTTCGGGAAAGAGACTTCAGATACAGTATTAGGGGACCACTTTGGCCTATATAAAAGCATCCAAAGAGCACCATGTCATGGGACCTTTTAATATTAAATTATTGCCCATCCCTAAATATTTACACAAAAATGTCCTGCTAAGACAGATCCTTCTTTGTCCTCCCTCGAGCCATAACAGACGTTAAAATAACATTATGATGAATAGTATTTTATGCTACTCACTGTGTGGTAAAGAAAAAATACCTTGATACAGTATCAACAATATGAATGTTATTTTTGGGTCCAGGTGCTGACAGGTGGCAAAATGGGGCGGATGTTATTGTGGACTACAACACAGCAGATCCACTAATCCGCTGGGACTCCTACCAGAACATCTGTGATGGTGAAGGTACAGTAATTACGCTACATTAGTCACTACATGACTCACAAGACTTTATAACAATGCCAAGGTCTGCGTAATGAATCAGGCTCTACCTGAGTGAAAATACCAGTGACTGTTTTATGAATGGAAGAAGTATGAGTAGGGTGTTATTTAGACATGAAATGGAGTTCCCCCCGCTTTCCTCTCTCTGTTACTTTTCCGGTGTTCTCTCTGTTTCACACACACACACACACACACACACACACACACACTTTTTTTCCTCGGGGAATTAACCCAGCGTGACAGGTCCTCTGCTCCATGTTATTAAGGGACTGCAGTGTGATTGCATTAACATGCAAACACAGTCACCACTAACTTGGTTTATGTTGCATAGCATTGCTAACAGGAGTTATTACTCATTAGTGGGACTTAAAACCCAGGCAGCCAGGCCCTGTGGAAACAAGACTTTTATTATGGCGTGGAAAGGAAAAGAAAACTGAAATGTACCTTTTAGGTTGCAGTACGATAGGCATGACAAGCAGCGTTGTTTCTGTGTGAAGGATAGGGAGGATTGTTGTTGTACGTAGGAAATACTGGGTTCAGAGGAAGAGCAATTAGTTCTCAAGAGATTTTGTTGTTTCTTGAAATGAATAGGCATGCTTTAACCATCCCACACACAAACGCACACATACACACTCTCACTAGCGCCTGCACAGACACACATGGACTGCGACTCAGAGCCACCCTGTCGGGGCGTCCCGTCCTAGCTGCTCTCCACTCAACCGCAGAATTCACAACAACCACGTTGCTCTATTCTGGGAGGTTGTTGCTCTATTCCGCATTAAAACACAGATCCTCCCTTTCCCAGAGTGTTTTTATAAGCTAAGTTCAGCTTAATGAAAATGAGCTGCCGGTTTTTTTTTATTTTCATTTAAAATACCCCAACAAGTCCATATATAATTGTATGCACTCCTCTGGGAATGCAATGAAAGAGCAAAACACTCAAATTTAAGAATCCATCAAAGCAAAGCAAAGACATTAACAAAGGAGCATTTTTTTCTCCTGCCTTGATTCCAAAGCATTCATGTGGGATATTTACAGCCTTGCTTTCTCATGTAAACACTACATCGGAGACAGGAGACTGGGAGCTTTGTTGGAATTCTGCATCTTCTTACCACCAGTTCTCTGGCAGGCCCAGTTTGACTCTGAAAGGCTGTCACTCAGAGGTTGGTCAGGAGGAGGAAGTCTGAAAAACATTTGCCACTGTAGTGCTAAGGTTGTGAAAAGAAAACCTAATTTACTTCAATAGCTTTTTGCCAATCACCAGTGAGAGTGTGTGCTTATCCCCATGTGTGAATGAAGAGTTGAATTTTAAAAGATAGTTTTTTCCAGAAAGGTTGGTTACTTTGGTTTACTGTCAAAGTAGGCTGTTGTCTTTAGTGTACCTTGGCTTACAGCTGCTGACTGCACTGAAATGAGAGTTTATCAGACTTATATATTTGATGGCTCATGCTCATACTTCCTTGGCTTTTTTTCATTTGGCAATAGGTCAAAGAGATAATAAATACTTGGAATTCAAGTTGGTTGCTCTTTTGTTACACCTGAGCAAAATCCCGGATTCATTTGTGACACAAGATGACTCTTTAAAACACTTAACGGCTGCAGGTAAATCCTCTAACCAAGAATGACTGGGCTGCAATTGAGAGTATTGTATTGTCTTGCCCATTTCATACCATACACTTTTCTTGAAAATATCAATTTTAAAAAAAGTTGCAAAGAAGTATCGAAGCTGTAAAAAGAGAAATCAGCAAAGTCTATGGACCACGTAGAGTAACTGAGAAGTTGTTTTTGCAAGGTAATATTGCTGTGGAATGTTTTAAAATGTAGTTTTTCAATGTTTATTCACCTTCACGGCATTTTAGAGGCGGAATTCTCAGTGATGGATATCTCAAATCTGTCTGCATTGTATAATACCACTAGGGGTTAGAGAGAAAATGTTAATTTAACTCTTTCATAATGCTGTTTTTTTTTCTTACATTTTCTGTACAGCATGTTCTGTACAAATTGTACACAGAGGGCTGTCATCTACACATTGTAGAAGCTTGGGCGGAAGAAAATAAGGATGATGATGATCATCATTATGCTTTCGACTCACAGTTTTGGCATTTAGGAGGTGCAGGATGGTAGTAACTCAGAAGGAATGGAAAGGGTTGGGTAATTGCATATCCATACACAACCCGACCTCCTCCCGCGACACTAGAGCAGCTTGACGAACGGTTCTGGTTTTGCTGCTCTCTGCACTGTAATTGGTGGATTATTCAGGGACTGACCATACCACAACAACCAACATGATGAATGCTAGATATAAATGGTTTATATGATTTTCTTAAGCAAAGAACATACTTGGTTAACCATTCATGGGTTTGTTAAAGTCAGTGTTAATCCTGATAGGTAAAACAGTTTTTAAAACAATTGTTGAACCCCATAATTGAGTTTAGGGAACATCTGTTTTGTGCCGATATTGTTCTTGAGGAGAGCAGGCATGCAATTTCATGACACACAAGAGTGAGAGAAAAACAACGTGGCTTTGTGCTTTTCAGAACTCCAAGTAGAAGGCAAGGATTGCTTTAAAGAAAAAGTGTCTTTTTAGAGAGTAAAAAAATCTGGAGCTGCAGGAATGTTGTTTTCTTTCTCTGATCCTCTCTGGGCCGCCCTCTCTCTCTTTCTTTCCCTCTTTTTTTCCCCCCCCTCTCTCCCCAGTGGGGTAGTCCCCCTAATGCAGGGCAAGAGGTCGGGTTACTGCTTTCCTCCAGCCTGCCTCCCTCCTGAAACCCCGCCTCACTTGTTTACATTCCTCTGCCCTTATTTGGAGATCTCAAGGTCCCCCCCCTTGTGTGGAGTGCACACACTCTCACCTTCTCAACAGAGAAAGAAAGCAGGGGCCAACATATTCATACACTCTCGTTTTGACCCTGACCATTATCTGCTGGTTGAAAGCCATGTCTGCTCTCTTGGGTCTCCGTTGTGTCTTCTCTACAAGTTTTGTTTTACCGGAGACTGGGATTGTCTTGTGTGCTTACCTGCTAGTGGCTGCGAAGGTAAGAGATTTTTTTCTTCTTCTTGAGACAGATGGGCGGCCATGAGGGGGAGGGAAAAGAAAAGGGAGGCAGGACGATGACAGGGGTGACAGAGAGAGAGAAAGATGGCCAGCATTGAGAGAAAGGGGAAACATCCATCCTAGAACCTGATTGCACCTTGCCAGAAGAATTGTTACGAGAGGGATTTGTTGGAAAACTCCCGGCGGAACTGGCCTGAGCCAAGGCTGCTCAAGGCCATATGCAGGTTCCTCTGGCGTGTTTGTGTGAGCCAGGGGGGGCTAGCTATACATACAGAAACTTTTGCAGAAGAGGAGTAGGGGGAGCTTTTTATCATGCGTTTCTGGTATTCAGATCCTCCAGTCATGGTTTGACTGAAAGGCAAGTACTTAAGGCGGCAGATTGTAGGAGTCATGTTCGAGCTCTCTTTTGTTAAGGAGAGAGTGACAGTGAAACAGCAAGTTTGGTACTTTTGGCACATTTGGCAACGCTGCTCACACGCACTTCTTCTCGAGCCATCATTTTGCGTAAGTCTAGGTAAACTAGATTCTTGCTGTTTTCTTTTGTGATGGATTTGACTCTGCCTCGCAAAATGACTGTGATATGGCTTTAACTTCTGAGGATTAAGGAGGTTGTTTGGACATATGCTGGGGGCCAAGGGGCAGGCGAGAGGGAGTAGAGTGGCCTTAAGCACAGCTGGGTGAGGAATGCAGGGGTCAGACTCTGAAGATCCTCTTGTAGCGCCATACGGAAGACTTAACAACTATTATATAACGTGAGCATGAGGAACACCTTTGTCTGCTGTAGACGCTGCATACACTAGCACCTTGGCAGTTCACCTTGTGGCAAGGTGGAAGCTGTTATGGCAAAATGAGCGGAATATCTTTGCTTGAAATAAACTCAAATCAGAACAAAGGATTTGAATAATTTTGGTGATTCTACTAGGGATTTGTTTTTCTGACACATCTAATGAGGCGTTTCACTTGTTATCACATATATTTATTTTCACATATATTTGTTCTGTCAATGTATGAATGTCCTAGTTATTTGTAGTTGGATGTTTGCTTTATGTTGGCTGGAATGTTGTGTTTGTCAGGTGAGTCAAGTGTTGAGCTTTGTCTGTAACCGATTCTAAATGATGGAGGTTGTGAGCTGACATGACTGTGCATGTTAACAGAGTCCTGTCTGTGGCGTTGTGCCATTTGTGTTCGTCTGCGTGAGTCTCTGCTGTCTGTGTTTCTCTGTGTGTACGTGTGCCCATACCAGCTGACCGTATGAAGCGCTGCATCTCTTCTATTTTGCAGCGCCACGATCTCAAGGCCTAACCCAGGACAAAGCGGCTAACAAGAGGAGCCCCAGCGGAGGAGAAGCGACACTGGGCAGAGGGGCCCGCACAACCTCCGCCACCTCCAGCCCTGACCACAGCGACCACGCCCTCTCTGTCAGCAGCGACTCGGGCCTGTCTAGCACTTCTCTGTGGGCTGATAGACCCACACCTGTCCCCACCCCAACCACCACGACCACCACCACCACCATCAGGGCTAACCAGGGCCCCAGCCAGCAGGAAAAGGTCCAGTTGAAGCGTCTTTTAAGTGGCTTTGGTCTTGAGGACCCCTCACTGAGGGAGATGGGTGATCAAGGCCCCATAGTGGGCATCCAGCAGATAGTCCCAGCGCAAGTGCACATCAACGGAGACCCCAGACCCCGAGAGAGGGAAACGGACATCCTGGATGATGAGGTCATTACAGGTCACGATCTGCACAGTGTGGACAGCTTAGGGACCTTGTCGTCCTCCTGCCACAAGAGCAGCCAGAACTCTCTGCTGTCAGATGGCTTTGGGAGTCCCGGGGGAGAGGAGCAGCAAAGCCAGAGCCAACACCACCTCCACCACCCTGCACCCCCTCCTATGGAGGAGTATGAGAGAGCCTATGCTGAGGCGAGAAGGGGCTGTCTGAGCTCCAGGAGCAACTCTGTGGCATCTGCTAATCCCAGCAGTGCTCCCATGCCCAAGCAGCACGTCTACAGACAGGGAAGCTATTCCACACAGTCCTGGGTTCGCCAGCAGCAGATGGTTGCTGCACAACAGTTTATCTACATGGCAGAGGATGGAAACGAGACAGAAAGATACCCAGGGAACAAGCAAGGGAGCAGTTCACCCAAAGCAGGCCTGCTTACTGAGCCACAGGGCCCTAGCAGGGACATGACGACAGATGCTCTGAGAAACACAGCGCCACACAAAGAACAGGCAACCATGAACAATAACAACAACAACAAACGTGACGAGGAGTTCAAATCTCTCACGATGGACATTGACAACTCCATCGACCAGCTCAACCAGCTGATCATGGACCTGGATCCCACATTCGCGCCAGTTTCGAGCCACAGCAGCTCCATTAAGAGGAACGGCGGGACGCACGTGAACGGCTCAGTCTCCAAATGCTCGTACGGCATCAATCTCCGATTCAACGATAATAACGCAGCGACCCTGAAAAACACACAGCAGACAGGTAAGTCTAACAGTTAGTCAGTCTGGGTGTGGTGGTGGTGATGAAGTGTGGTCTGGAAGTGAGTTTGTGAAAAGAAATGTGTGACAGTCATTATGAAACCAGAGAAGTTGTTTTGCCAGAAATGTCTGATAAATATGGCAAAGACATAAGTAATAAAACAACTTTAATTAACATGCTAGGAATATTTATAAATAGACAGTTGTTCCTCTCCAAGAATATCATCTTTTCTTCTCCCTTCACTACAGAGTTAACTTAACAAAGCACTCCTCCTTCTCCTCCTCCTCCTCCTCCTCCCTCTCCCACCTTGCATGTTTTAGTGGCAGAAATAGCAGGGTAGTTGCCAGGTTTTCAGATGTTTTCAGTATGAATCTGAGGGAAGAGCGCCGTCCAGACTTGTCTGTATAGCTATCTGAGTAGAGGATCAGGACCGTACATCAAGAGAGGGAGAGCAGCTGTCATCGACCTCTGAACATTGCCGTCTCTCAGTGTTTGATTATAGAGATTGCATGATGAATACAGATATTTACAAAATCAAAGTCCTTAACCTTATGTTTCCCTCAGACCTTCCCACTGCTTATTGTTGTGTAGAAAAAGTGTTAAGCATTACATAGAACACACTAGGGCTGCTTGATTATGGAAAAAAAATCAAAATCACGATTATTTTTGTCAATATTGAAATCACGATTATTTAACACGATTACTTATTGACGTTTGAAAAGATGTTGCATTTATTGAACTTAAACAGTTAAACAAATCGACAGTGAAAACACCTACAACTGTGAAATTGCCCTTAAGTTTTCCCATTTTCCCCCATTCAGAACACAAGACAAAATAGGAGTTTATCTGCAAAACATAATGTGCTAAATAATCGTTTTTCTCGATTACTCTGTTTTTGTGATCATTAGGAGCGGACATTGTGATTGCGATTTAAAATTTCAATTTATTGCACAGCCCTAAAACACACACACACACACACACACACACACACACACACACACACACACACACACACACACACACACACACACACACACACACACACACACACACACACACACACACACAATGTCTTTCATATTTAATTTGAATCATCTCTAATAATTGCTCTCCATATTTTTGTATCATGTTCCACACATTTCCATCTGTCCAGACTCATTTCTTTTAATTTCTTATCAATGATATGTTACTGTAATCTTCAACTGTCTCTTCTTTTGACTGTCGTTCGGTTTGTTTTGCAGACAGAGGTAATACAACGTAGTGACTCTACAGTAGATATCCACCAAAGTTATTTCCACTTTGTTCATGTTGAAAATGATCCCAGGACAGATCCTAGGAGGATATTCATGGAGGCAGTCTATGATCTTAAAACACTGCAAAAGAATATGCAGAATGTGTTTCAGTGTACGTCTGCTTCTACCAACAATATTTATAGAAAGATTACAAAATTCCTTTCTTTCCCATGCTGCAAAGATTAAAAGGTTTATATCAAATTTAGCTCACCCTGACAGGTTATCAAGTTTGGTACCATTGACTTGAGAAAGTCACACTAGGTGCAATGGATCTCTTTTTCTTTCTTTAGCTGAAAACCAGTGAGGCAGAGAAAACGCAGAAAGCTGTTTGGGTTTTAGCAATGCGTGAATCACACTCCAGCATGTGGTTGCAGCGAGGCACAATATGGGGAGGCCTGAAGAATTTCCAAGAGAGGAACAAGTGAGGCCTGAGGCAATGTTTTTTCCATTCCAATCCAAAGTCATACCTGTCTGTGCATATCAACTACACAGAAGTGTCATTCCAAGAAACAAATGCCAAAGGCTATAACTTTTGCTAATTTGCAAATAACTTGTAGGAAGTAATGGATTGTTTTTAAGTGGGCTTTATCTATTTGCATTGGTGACATTATTCATGGCTCAGAGTCATTCTGCCCAGCTGTGTTGTAACATGAAGTTGGAGCAAATGTTATTTATCATAAAAGAAGGCTGGTTAAGTTATATTAATGAATGATTCATGTTGACTGTTGAAAGCAATTCAAGCTATAAAAGTGCTTTTTGGCTTATATTTGCTTCCAGTATCCATGTAACTAGACCAGTCATGCTTTTTCTGCTTGTTCTCATCACATGATTGCACCACAGCTCTATGTTGTTATTGTTTTCACAGTAAAAAAAAAAAGAGGAGATGGAAGAGTGAGCTTATAGTATTTATGTTGTGTAAAGTGGACTGGGGCTGACATACAGCAACTGATGAGAGGTGAAAAAACTCAGGAAGGTTGGGGGTCCTCTCCATCTGAGGCTAAAGTAAAGCTTGCAGGAGAAATGTTGTGCATCGCAAAATACTTTGTACTCTTACATCTCCAGTAACTTCATGGCTTTTAGAAGGCAGTACCATTTTAATTATATTTTTTATTATATTTTGATATTAACAGTTACCGTGCGTTTGATCAAACAACATTATGGCACTAGACCCATTAATACAATGTGTTTGTAAAATGCACCTGCAGCCATTGCTTATGTTAATAACCATATAATTGACTTGATAAGTTATTGTGGTTTTATTATGATGTTAGATCAAATGAATGTCCCAGTATAAGATCTCTCTTTAGTAGGGATGAGCAATATGGATACAATCTTATAATATATTATATACTTTTTTTATCACTAGGCTATATCATGCTGAAGTACATTTTCTGAAAAATCATAAAATCTTTTATAGCTAAAATAGCCAGATGGGAGAGTTTTGGGAGAATCCAATGAATGAAATACCTGACACATTTAAGGAGTTGTTAATTAAATTAAAGTGCTGTAAAGTCAATATTGCCTTGAAGCAGTCCTGCTCATTGATTTGCAACGGCCGGACACAACTAAGAACTTTTAAGGAGAGCCACCTCAGTGGAATTAGCCAAATCTCTATTGTATGTATTTATCCTGATACTGCCCAACCCAACTCTTGAGGATATATTAGGTTACAGCAATGATGGCACTGAAAGTAAGTCATTCCAGAGAAAGATAATTTGTCTCCACCATTCAGATCCATGCTAACCTGTCTCCAGGACTGTTCCTCATACCCCTTGAATGAAATCCTGTACACTGATGTATATAATTGAAGATAAAAAAAATAAAAAATAAAAATGTGTGATGCATGCACAGAGAAACCCTTGACAAGCACGTATGCCACTGTCTGTGTCATCCAGACAAAGTGAGTAATGATCCCCGGCATTAGTACTCCTGCACCTTTAGCATTCTTCAGGGCTGAGAGGTCGGAGCCTGCTGGGAGGGCTTAAATTAACACCCTAGTGATGAGTGGCAGCACTCATCACTAGTAGTCACAACATTGACCCCCCCCCCACACACACACACACACACACTCCACACCCTCCAGCACACCAGCCTGGCATTCCTCAGCTGTCCTCTCAAAACATGACTATTGGCAGTACACCCACCAGTAGCAGTGTGGTGATGTCACTTGGACAGACTAAATTCAAATGTTATCAATCCCAGACATTTGACCGAGTCTACAATAACATGAATTGAATTGACATCTGTGTGATTGTTAGAATACATAGTTGAATTTAGTATAGTACAATAAATCAGAATTATAATTTAATGAATTCAGCTGAATCATGTTAGGATGATATGATCTTGTCAATTATATGTTACCGTACCTCAAAGTTTTGTTGAATTACACATACTAATGTGTGTGTGTGTATATATATATATATATCTCACTAATATAAGTATAGTGGAACACATTTAATTGCTTTGAACATCAGCTTTATGTACTTACATGTGACTTTTGACATTGTGTGATACATGCCATTATTAGTAGTGTGATATGTTTTTTAACCATATTGCCAAACCCTATTATGCCTTAATTTCAGAGTAGACAGACATTTTAATAGTACCTTGACTAGAAGAAGATGCAGTGTTGGGGAAAAAAACATTTTGCTGAATACTTTCCTAAAAGGTATCAAAGGTTAAAGCGCTGTTATTTTTTCTTTCAGTGTTATGTACTTTACTTCCTTGAAATCAGTGAGGCCTGTGAATCTGTTAACATTGAATGACCTGCTTGCTGCTGTCTACCTGTGTGTATCCAGCTGTCCAGTCCAGTGAGGGACGGGTGGGTGTCACACGGAGTCTGAGTCACCAAGGAAGTGATGTCACGGATCATCCAGGCTTCTGTAACTCAGGGTGGGGGGGGACAGAGGAGTACAGGGGTCAGCGGACATACTCCCCCTCTGTGTCACAGTCTCAGGTAAATACAGCATGTCTACACGTTGTATAATGGCTCTTTTCCCCTTCATGAATAATTCTATTCTGTACGGTTGGTTACATGTATGCGTTTGTTGTTTGTTACAGCACCCCTTGTTGTACAGGACAGACAGTGTTGACTACAGGGCCCAGGGCCCAGACATGGACAGTGGGGTTGAGGCCGGGAGTGACATGACTCCACCCACTCCCGCCTTCCCCATCTCTCCACCAACACCTTATGGTAAGTACTGTATGTTTCCTGTGTCTGTTGTCATTTACACTGAAGCATCTCACTTGTAAATATGTTTCTTTTATCATTTGATTTTGCATGTATTTGTGACCAGCTTTGTTTGGTAGGTTTGATTAAATGTTAAAATGTCCCTGTCCTTGTTTCCTTTGTGTTTTCAGTGAAAAGTATGTCAGAATTGACTCACCTCAGGCAGATACCATCTCCTAGCATGCAATCTTACGGAGGCTACAGAACAGATCATGGTAGGTTCAGATCTCTTCCAACCACATCATATGAATCTGTTATGGAAATTCTTTAGTCTGAGGGAAGATAGTGGTCTTTCTCTGTGAACTTAAAAGCAGTGTTTAACACTGGGATACAGAGCAGTGGTATAGAAAACCATTCTCCATATAATTTGACGGTATATATTTAAAATGCAGAAATGTCATTCCATTGTAAAATAAAAATAAAAATTGATCATTTGACCTTTTTCTAAGCCTATGTATTTGAGGCACCTTATCGTAGGAAGTTAAACAGTTAACCAAGTTGCTGTGAAGAACAAAAAGAAACCATTAGGACTGTTTTATTTGTGCAACATTTCCCCTATGTACCTCATATTCCCCTTCTCACTAGAATGGAGCTATTTCAGGTCCCTCTTTCTGTACCTAATAATGGTGACATTGTTGTTTGTAGAATTTTAGTGGTTTTGAGACAGAAGCCGCAAACAAAGACGCCTCATACATGGGAAAGTAGGGAGATTCCTAACCAGTCTCTGCCCTTCATGTTGGGTTTTTGGAGAATGTCTCCGTTGTCACGGCCTGTAGAGCAAACATTTTTAGACACAACAGTGTTGTTCTTTAGATTAAAACGGTGCACTTTTTTTTGGTATGGATGTTTTTGTGTGGTGTTTATCTGAGGTGGAACACACCCTGGCTATACTATTGTCAGAGATGGGAAGAGGTGTGCATTCATAGCACTTTGTAGCATCAGCATTTGTGGACTTTGATGTTATTTTCCAAAATCCTTAATGATTTTTATTGTTTACTTTATCACAGAACTATCACATAAAACTGATGTATATTTTTATATTTCCTAAGCTTTTTAAATAAAGTTAGCTGTGTTTTACTTGGCATGTTTTTAGATCAGTGGACTACACACACATATATATGGATTAATTCTCCATGAACGTAACCTTTACTTTCATTTTCATTCTACTTTGAACTCTTGTGGACTTGTTTCCATAGTGATCTACAATATGTCTAAATGTTGTAGGGCCTGGGAGCAGATCTGTGCCCCTGCTGTGCCTCTTACTACCTCAGACACCCAGGCAAGAATCACCACATTCAGTCCTGCCACATCTCCATGGTTACTGTGGGTCAGGAGGCATGACACAAAAAAACTTTTCTTCCCCCATGAAAGTGTCTCAGTGTACTCCGTGGGGAAATAGGGACTAGAAGAAACCAGCAACTATTTCAACTTTGCACCTCTCATTCCTATAAAAGTAACCCAGAGAGAACTTTGCTGTAAAGCCGGAGTTGGAACTTGATCTTTTTTAGATTGCGGGGCTGTTAGTGGCTCCCGGGCTATGACTGATTTGAAATAAAAGCTTTTAGATAATTATGTCAGAAGGCTTTTCATTTCTAGTTGCAATGGAGCCTGATTTGTTGACTCTGTGGGTTGTGGCAGGGGTAATTGTTGACTGGTTTTATGCAGATTGATGGCCGGGTTCAAGGCCAGTTTCATTTAATTTAATTTCATCTATAATATTGATATGATTTCTTACTGGCAATAATCCAGAGCTTTTTCGCAGGGATTTTCTTTGCTGTATCATATACTCCTACTTGTTTGTTTCTCTCAATAATACTTGTATATATGTGTACATGTATGTCTCTCTCTCTCTCTCTCTCTCTCTCTCTCTCTCTCTCTCTCTCTCTCTCTCTCCCTATATGTGTGTGTGTGTGTGTGTGTGTGTGTGTTTTCAATTCAATCTATTTGTATTTACTTTTATTTAATTGATTAATTCAACGATAACTGCACCTGACTGTGAATGCGGTCAATAAATGTGCTTGAATTGAAATGTCTGATTTGTTTTCCTGCTGTGACACAGAACCCCGGGGATATTCAGAGATAATCAGTCATGTTGGAGTCGACAATTTACCAGACACTATCAACTGCCACAGGACGCTAAGTGCTACACACTCTGCCTCTATTGTTGGGACCCTTCAGTGGACAGACAGGTACAGATCTTTCCTAACCAGAACTTTAAAGCTGGGCTGACCATTTTTCTTTGTTCTACAGAGCAGATTTTTGCAAACAATCATTGGACTTCCAGTTGATTTCCAGTTTGACAGTACCAGCGGCACTTTTAAATGAATTACAAGTCTACAAATCATCTGCTTCAGTGCTAACCTGAACTGATAAAAAACATAAGGCTGTTTCCATCCACCTGTTTTAATGTACATTTTCAATTTGTGCATAAAGTAAAAGCACAGTGGAAACATCACAAATTAAGAAAACAAAGTTGAAATATTCCTACCACATTTTTACACTTGACTGAATTAGAACAGTTAATGTATTAATAAAAACAAAATGTGACAGTGCAATGAAAACAGACTAGGACAATGAATACCGACATACGTGAAGCATGTGACTTAAAGGTCACTGTAGAGATGAAAAATGGCGGTAGATGAAAACATCTGATCTGTGAGGAGTGAAGAGAACACTGTAATGTTCCTCAAACAAATACATGAAATAAATATAAATGCAATATTTCCATCACATTTTCCACGTTTTTACATTGTTTGAGATTTGACTGGCACTCTGTTAGTTATCTTGTTTATGGTTTAATGGCACACGATGAAAGAATAAGCGCCACCAACTGTTTACCTTGATCCACCCAACTCCTAAAATTCGCATAATAGTAGTGGATAGAAATGTGCATTAATTAGCATTCTTTTGCAGCTTTTTGCTTCTACATTTGAATGGTAACTTGGCTAATGTTTTTTTTTTATGGTATGTTTATGACCTTTATTTTTTTCTGTTAAGTTCATCAACGAACCAGTCCTGGCCAGAGCATCCAGTACTGAGCCGCCACTCATCTCTGAGCGGCTACCCCTCTACGAGACAACCACCGCCGCACTCCATGTCACTGGACTATGGCCACCACTCTCCTCCCCTGCACCACCCCCACATCCACCCTGCCCCCAACGGCCATAGCTCTCCCCGAAGCAGCCAGCGAAGCTGTATGGCTCGCTACGCTCTCAGCCGCAGTCCCGCTCAAAGCTTTGACGAGCAGGATGACTCAAGTCACGGCTATGGCACGGACTGTCCAAATACCAACTCTAATCTGCTGGGAAATGGAGGCATGGACAGGGAACTTTTGACCTCCATGGATGGGCTGACTCAGTTACAGCTGCCCCAGATGCTGCCCCCAGTTTTGCCTGAGAAGAAGAGGGCATCAGATGGGGAGCATTCGCTGGGAACAGCGTCTCCAGCCCTCAGTGGGTTCTCCAGTCCCCACAGTGGGAGCTCCCTGAGCATTCCCTTTCCCAATGTTTTGCCTGACCTCTCAGCTCAGGCGCTGGGCACAGCCTCACCTCTGCCAGGTAAGCTACCCGATGAAGCCAAAACCCTCATTGGTGTCACATGGCTTGATAACCACAAACAAATGAACACTGCTGATTATTTCGCTGATAATTGTGTGTTTTCCAGATGTACTGGCCAGCAAGCAGGTTACTGTAAAATTTGTGCAGGACACATCAAAGTATTGGTATAAGCCAGATATCTCAAGGGATCAAGGTAGGCTTTTGTTCCAAAGTAATAAAAATAAAGGAAACATTTTCACAGAACTACAGAGCCACCTCACATTTATGTTTCTCTTCACACAGCCATTTCAGTCTTGAAGGACAAGGAGCCTGGTTGCTTCATTGTGCGGGACAGCCATTCCTTCAGAGGGGCTTATGGACTGGCAATGAAGGTGGCTACTCCCCCACCATCTGTTCTACAGCAGACCAAGAAAGGTACAGCAGATGTGGATGACAAACTTGTTTTAAATGGTTGATTTATACTAATTTGGTTTCAAAATAAGATCCAGTTCATTAAAAGTGTCACAGAAGCCTTATTGTTTGCATATCTTAATGCAAATTCTAAACCTTTTCTTTTTGAATGAACATTCGTTATAACAAAAATCTTGGATATTTGGGAAATAAAACATATTTGCTGGCTTTCAATGAGACGATTGATACCTCTCTCATGTCTGTGTTTTAAATATATAGCTGAAATCACGAGGTGGTTAGCCTAGCTTAGCATAAAGACTGGAAACTAGGGGAAATGGCTAACTTTGCTCTCAAAAAGTGTATTTTAAATAATTCTTTCAATTATCATAGTGAAGATATCAGAGATTGGTAAGTAATACAGATTCCCTGGGAATTATTCATCAGACAATCACACACAAAGCCATCTACAGTTACAGCCCACTGTACTCGTCTTCATGCTGGAACTTGAGAGTGTGTTGTGTTGAGTGTGCCAAACAGACCCCTTTTGCCTGATAGTCTTAGACGTACAGCTAATGTTTCAGCCATTAACAAAGGATGTGCTGGGTCCATAAGCCAACTCTGATCCCAGGGCCATCTCCTGGGAAGCTGTCTGCCCCAGATAACTCTGTCTATTATGGATGTAATATCTAGGGACTGGGGTCAAAACAGGCTGCTTGGTTATTTACTTCCTAGCGTGGTTGTTTAGCATATTCAGGAAATTCAGGCCGGGAGTTTTTTTTTAAAGAAAACAAAGTCTAGATATGAATATGGCCAAACATTCTCTGGCTATGTTTCAACATGAAACTAAAGACTGATTAAGTGGTGATAGAGATTCACGCTATCAATTTTTCTTATTTAGAAAAGGACTAGAGGACAATAAGTCACACACAGATAAATAATCCAACTTGTGTCTGATACACATTATCGTAAGCAACGCATGGGTGCACAAAGGATGCCCTACCTGCACAAGGCCACCACAGCATTCAGAGGTTTAATATTATCTCCCACTCACACCTGCCTTGTTGTTTGCCTTCAACACCTGCGCAGTCCAACATACATCATCATTCTTTACACTTTCACTTTAGGGCACTGTGGCTCCTTATAAGAGTGAAACCAAACCCACCTTTAGGAGCAAGCCTTTCTCTGAGCCTTTGTGTCAAGACATTCCTGACAGACTCCTCCTACCCCCTCAGAGGAGCTTCTTTTGAATCATAATCGCATTAATCTCTGGAGAGATTGAATGTAGCGATTTCATGTTTTATGTAACTCTTAAAGGCTGGGAAATGATGTGTTGTTCTGAGATACTTTTTTTGGAACCATTATTTAGGTCTGAGTAAATCTAGGCTGTCAGCTAGAGGACAGCTTTTACTGAAACAGACCACAGGCTATTGTGAGGAATTAATAATCTGTTGCATTGTCCTTTTGCATCTTCTATCGGCCCCTTTTTCTTATAGGAGGCGATCTATCCAATGAATTAGTACGCCACTTCCTGATTGAGTGTACACAGAAAGGAGTACGTTTGAAGGGTTGCCCCAATGAGCCCTATTTTGGTGAGTACCTATTCTGTTAAACTCTCTCTCTCTTCACAGCTGGTTAACAACAGTGATCCCTCCTGGCTGTTTGGCTACATTGCACAAAATAAAGACTTCAGACACCCTACTGCCCTCTATTGGTCTGTTGTGCATTGTACCACTATCTAACGATTGTTCATTTTGCCTGCGACATAACATGACAGAGTGATGCACCTGGCACTTTATCCACAGCCTGCTGCTATGTGTTTTCATCTGTTGTTGTGAAATTGATTTGGCAGTAAAGCATCAAATCTTACAGCAATATTTGATATATTTTTGTTTTACAGGAAGCTTAACTGCACTGGTCTGCCAACATTCAATCACCCCGTTGGCCCTGCCCTGCAAACTTATCATACCTGACAGAGGTAAACATTCAATGCACTGTCACAGACCAAAGTTTTGGAGTAAAATTAACATAATTTAGTTTTTTTGTCTACCCATATCTGTCTGTTTAGCTGTCTGGCCATTAGGTCGTTTTGTGTTTATGAAGCTGTTGTGGTTTTCACCCAAGAATTTCACTGACTTATTTGGTTTTCTTGTTTATAGATCCTCTTGAAGATGTTGTGGAGACTACCTCACAATTAGTCACCAACTCTGCGGCTGAGCTGCTAAAACAGGGTGCAGGTAATCAGGCGTCTAAGATCACTTGCTTTGAATAGACATTATGACAAAGCAATGATGGCACTGTACATAAAAACAGACACAACGCACAATTCTGGGAAAATAATTTTTATTTTTCCTTGTCCTGTTATTATGCACTTTGTCACTGAATACACTTGCTCTACAGTTATTTGCACTCAGCAGTTGTAATCCACGTGTAATTTGGATCTGTGTGTCCCTGCAGCCTGTAATGTGTGGTACCTGGGCTCCATGGAGATGGAGTCCCTAACCGGCGTCCAGGCGGTGCAAAAAGCCACCAGTATGTCTCTGAGCTCCAACCCTCCACCAACTTCCACTGTAGTCCACTTCAAGGTGTCCTCCCAGGGAATCACCCTCACTGACAACCAGAGGAAGTGAGTGAAACATGAGCATATTCATACCATACACACATGCAGAGACTTTTTTTCTTAAAATAACCCGCCCCTGTCTCTTTTTAGGCTGTTCTTCAGGAGGCATTACAATGTAAATACAGTCATATTTTGTGCATTGGACCCTCAAGATAGAAAGTGAGTATTGCTGATTTAAAGTTTGAACACATGTCATTTAAAAGTTAATAAAGTGTCTGTCGTGGCTATTGTTAGGCAAACCTTTTATTATTTTAAACAGGTGTGGTATGTCAACACCTTTTCACTGTTGGAAAGTTCTACTAAGCTAATAACAATGCTCCTTTCACTGCTCACAGGTGGAATAAAGATGGCTGCCCTTCAGCAAAGTAAGTCAATGATTATTATTTTCACATCGCTTCAACCAGAGCCAGCATGAAAGCAGTTCTTTTTAAAGGAATGTGGTCAGTTTGAGGCAGATGACAGTTCTGCTATTAAGTATTTTTATGCACCTCTGCAGGATCTTTGGCTTTGTGGCGAGGAAAACTGGCACTTCCATGGACAATGTATGTCACCTGTTTGCAGAGCATGACCCTGAGCAGCCAGCAAGCGCTATTGTCAACTTTGTTTCCAAGGTGATGATTGGCTCGCAGAAAAGTAAGTAGGCCTGCCTCAGACTGAGCTGATCTAGACAGACTTGTACTCAGAGTAGAAAACAAGAAATAAAGACTGAAAGGCTGAACAAAGGACAAAATGTCAAGGACTGAAGATGGTGGCGTTAACCCGGGATATTAACTGGATATTACGTGCATAATGATCACTTACCAGCACCAGGACATTTAATTACATTAATTTTCAATAGAAAAATATAAATCCCTTCTATGCTGTCACTTTTCTTTCCTGTAAAATGAACTGTAAAGTAGCAGAGAATAAAAACAAAATTGTATGAGATGTGATTCCAACTGTAATGTCTAATACAGTTAGATATATTTTCTCAACATAGTTTAAGTACATAACACACATAACACAATGGCTGCTTTTCTCATTTGTGCATAGCATTTTTATAGACAAATCAAGAAAGCCGTACCTTGTTGCATGTAATTGTTTTCTAATATTTAACCAAAACAAACTTCATTTAAGCTATTAACATTCTGTAAAGTTGTAACCAATGTAGAAGCACCTCTGTGCTGCATCTGTCCAGCATGCAGTATTTTGTTGGAGTTTAATATGAGGAAAGGCAGTGCAGCAAATATGTATAATTAGGCCAGGCTACAGGCTCATACAGGATTATCTTATTTTATCTATGCAATGTAAATTTTTATTTTTTTAAACCACAGCCTTCTGTACACTTGCAGCATGTATCTGGCTTATCTAAACCTTGTTAAATAATTTTCTTTCTCTTATGTGAATATGACCACTTTTAAAGCTGTCAGCGACATTTTAATGAAAGTGTGTGTGTGTGTGTGTGTGTGTGTGTGTGTGTGTGTGTGTGTGTGTGTGTGTGTGTGTGTGTGTTGAAATGAGAGAAATCATAGAAAACTATTTTAATTAAACCCTAATATATATTGATTTGACATGAGTTGGTTAAAAACACATGAGTACTTTGCAAAGAAGATAGTAATAGTAAAGTAAATTCTTTACTTTATTTTGCCCTCTTTTGGGGGGCTCATGGCCACTAACACTAAAGCACTGCAGTGTTTAGTATCAAAAATATATTGGACAGTATCCTCGATTTTGTACATTTCATTTGAATAAAAAAAAGACAGGCTGCTACAGTATATGGAGCAAACAAATGCTGCAATTGTGTTAGTGTTTTAAAAGTTCTTAAAAGAAAGAAAAGCTGTCAGTGTTGGAATTGCACAAATAAATTTAGGATTTGACATATACTTTATTAGTCATATATAAGACGATGACCATAAAACTTTATTCCTTTCAACTTTTTTGTGTTGGGCAGCCATATTATCCAGAGAGGAACACAATACATTTCTGTTGGTTTTTTTATGTACACGTTATCTTGTTACCTATTATCTGTACCTCATACTTATCTCATACAATACTGTACCTCTGTGTATAACATGCTACATGTGAACAGTTTATTTGTATATTATTATTATTGCATTGTTTGATGTGTTCTGTAAATAAATAAAATGAAACATGGATTTAATCTTGGTGATGTGTTTCACCCTTGAAGGAAATGTTCGACATAGCCAGGACCCGTTGCCAGGTAGTCGTTTCCAGAAAACCAACGTATGGTTGTTAGCTTGCATTTCCTTCATCATATTTAGTAACTTTGTAAAATTTTGGATCTCCACTAGAATTTAAAGTTGTTAATGACTGACCCACCAGTATGCTGCTACCGCACACTGCTGAACCAAAGACAGCATGCACAGGTCTTGCCTCATTTGAAGTGCTAAGGCAATGAGGAGAGAATGACTCCTTGACGAATATATGTCTATCAAAACTGTAAGGTTTTATTTTTGTAGCGATAATGAAGTTACGAGAAAAGTTACAATCTCAAAGTTTTCTTTTTTGGTCTATGGCGATATGCGGTAATTGCAGGTGTGTTTTTGGTCCTCGCTTGTGATTTTTCCCAGGAATGTCGCCAATGACACCCAGTTCCTAATACTCCAAATACAAGGTCTTTTGTCAGTGGGCTCAATCACCGTTGTCTTACCTCAGATAGTGACTTAACAAACATTATTTAAATGAACCTCTTCGAGATTATTGCTTTAATGTACATTGTTACACTTGTCATGTTTGGAGGCTACAGTGCGGCATTTGCTCACACTAAAGTGTATTACGCGAGAACGATTGTCCATGGCATGCAACAGTTTGCTGTGAGTCAAGTTTGATTACCTAACGTTACCATAATGTAACGGCACAGTTAGTATATATCCACAACGTTCCACTTCCTGGATTGCTCTGTTGCCAACGGAAATTCCGCCGGATTTCACTCTTTTCGGCCGGATGTCCGTTTCCTTCATCTTTCAATGTGTTGGAATTGTAAACTCCGGTCGATTTATGAGGGCTATGGTTAACTTCTCAGATCTCTGGACGGTAAATCCAGACAGCTAGCTAGACTATCTGTCCAATCTTTCCACCAAAACAAGTTCCTTCCCGAGGCTATTTTGCAGCGGCATGGTGGCTCCACTCGGCGCTTAGCACCGCACAAGAAGATTGTGATTGGTTTAAAGAAATGCCAATAAACCAGAGCACGTTTTTTTTCCCATCCCAGAATGCTGTGTGGACTAGCCAGACCCTCCTCGGCAGCACTGTGGTGGAAGTTCTGGCAGTGCGAGACTACGGCACAGTAGCCGCTGCCTTACAGAACAACACAACGTAAACAGCGTTGCAGATTGTTTAAACTTGTTAGCTAAACTATCTAGCATTAGCTAACTTCGGGACATTTCTCAACTCAGTTGCCGATGTTGGAAAGTAACCAATTATTACTCAAGTACTGTACTGAAGTACAAATTTGAGGTACTTGTACTTTACTTGAGTATTTCTATTTTCTGCTACTTTATACTTCTACTCTACTACATCTCAGATGCAAATATTACTTTATATACTTTTCACTCCACTACATTTATCCATCAGCTTTAGAGCCTATACTTTGCAGATTTAGATGAACAATACAAAATATCATCAGTAAACCCATATTGATTGGCTATATTGGCCCCCAGGGGGAAATCCACAAGCCACCCAGCAGTATGTAAAGTCATACATAAAATAATTAAAATTAGCACCACATTTAGGCTATCAGCTGCAAAATGAAAACGATTAACACATTAATGCATTAATAATTATAATCCAATAATGTATATGCAATAAAACATATTTGTTTATCAAAACAGGATGTTTTCTTGTATTATAATCTTAAAATGCTCCAAAAGGCTTCACATGCGTATTACAATTACTGAAATGTTCTTTTAGTTTCATATCTTGTCACCTTTTTTCAGTAGTATAGAGTTTGCAGGTCTGAATCTCACAATACTGAAAAGTAAACCGAAAACGACACTACTGCCCAGGGGCCAGTAATGAGGAAAAACATTTAGTGTTACTGTAGAGAAATGAATACTTTCAGTCCTATTTGCAGCCAGCAGAGGATGCTATCAACACAACACTTTTGAACCTTAACATGTGCAGTCAAGTGGAGTGGTTTAGTGACGTGGCTTATTTCCCCAGTCAAATTGAACTTTCTCAGCTGTAGCTTAAAGGTGAAACCGTAATGGTGATGAACCTAAGTGGCTCACCATCACATCTTTTAATAAGGCTGACCCACAAGTGCCATTTGTTGGTGTCTTTCTTTCTCTGTGCACACACATGTGTCCACTGTCTCATTTATGAAGTGCACTAAAAGAGGATTTTACCTCCACACAAGCCTGGGCAGGTTGCTCTAATGGTGCTGAGAGGGAATAAAATTGCATAGCCTAGCCAAAGAGGGAGGAAAGGTGTAATGGGGTAGACCCTCCCTCCTCCCCCTCCTCACTACTGTCCCTCTGCAGGTGGTGAAAGTGAAGAATTCCCGGGGAGGGCAGGAAGGAAGCGAAGGCCCAGGTGTGGCAACTGCAGAGAGCCGAGAGCCCAGTCTTCCTCTGTTATTTAGTGCGTAGTGGCCTCAAAATAAAAGAAACCGGGGAAAGTCCAGAAAACCAAGTAACATTATTAGACCGCAGAGAAACCCTGTCAGGAGACAATATTTCATAATGACAGTGTGTGTGAGCATGAGAGGCCTATGTAGGTCTAACTTGATACTGCAAAAATTCCCCATCAAACTTGATATACTGTATATGTCTATATATAGGAGAATGTACTTTAAAAGAAAAACAGATAAGAAGATGCCCGACGGCAGAGTCTGGCTTATTTTCCCAACCATTAACCTACATGGCGACCACTGATGAGCCTCTGTAGCCTAATATAATCACTGCTATTGTGTTGACATTCCTGACCTGAGCAAGGACCCATAACAGACACTGATTAAGCCTGTCACATACAGTATGCCTCTCTCAACAAATAACAGCTTTCCAATCAACTTCACAGATTTACACATTTACAATTTACTTCTAGTAGACTGAAGCCAATCAAATTTCACGTTGCAGATAATGTGGAGGTGAATGGTCGTGTTTATCAGGCTGACGGAGCTCATTTTCATTTCTCGAGCACCCCAGTTCTGAAGGATTTTTACGGCCACTTAATTAGAGGTCCGGGGCTCATCTCAGTCCTCAGAGGCATAATAAAGGTTGTGGAGCAAAAATAGAAAGTGCATTCTGGCATGGCTGCACAATCTGAGGCCCCAAAGATTTAGTTTTCAGCAGACACGGAAAAGCTCATAATGCATTGTGTGATTAATTGTGGGCTTCCATATCAGGCCATGTCAGCTCAAAATGATGCCCAACACAATCAATGGATTATCACTTTTTATTGAGTAATGCAATATTAATAGTTTTGTGTTTCAGAATTATTTCGAATTGTATGTAGTGTCAAAGCTGCACATTTCTGTCCCATACAAACCAAAACAGTTTGTGATGTAACTGGAGGGTTGCACGTGCTCATGGGTGCTACATGACTCCTGACTATGGCTGTGAAAAGCCTGGAAAGAACCAAGCAGTAGGGTCAAGTGCTGCCTTTGTCATGTGAATTTGAGCTCTCTACTCCATCAATACCACCGTTGATCATGCTCCAACTGTATTCATTTTAATATATTAATACTGGATGTTGTGTTCTGGATGTATAACTTAACATTAATTATGTAAAAGTGGATATTGATGCAATCTTTTTTAATTCAAGATATATAAGCTTTGCAGTAGGTTTTTGTTAACTTTCCACTACCTACAAAGGTTGGTGGGAGGTGTGTCCTGCGCCAACAGCCTGCTGGTTTATTTTTTATTTTTTATGACAATATACTAAAGATCAGCCTCACACCAATTCATAATGCTTTGTTTATGTTTATTTACCTCCTAATCGCAAATATGTGCATTAAGTTAGCTGAGCTATTCTACAATCTTTCCACGTATACTCCCTGGCAACAGCAGCAGTAGCCCCTGGGGTACAAGTACTCCTCGCCAATTATTGTAACTGGTGAATAGTTTCTTGTTGGGTAACTTGTACCCCTAATTTACCTAAATGTACTCTCTATTGACTAACTCACTATAACATTAGTCTATATCCTTAATGTTCCACTTCCAGGATTGATCCGGTGTCGTAGGAAATCCCGCCGGATGCATGATTTTTGCCGATGTCCGTTTCCTTCCGCTTCCTTCCGCTTCCTTCCGCTTTCTTTGTGTTGGAATTTTAAACTCTGGTGGATTTATGAGGACTATGGTTGACTGCTCCTCTGATCTCTGCAGGGTAAATTGAGACAGCTAGCTAGAATATCTGTCCAATCTGAGTTTTCTCTCGCATTACTATTTTACAGCGGCTCCGTGCGGAGCTTAGCGCCGCCCATGACAATTGTGATTGGTTTAAAGAAATGCCAATAAACCAGAGCACGTTTCTCTCCCATCCCGGAATGCTGTGTGGACTTAACAGACCCTTCTCCGCTCCGCAGCGTGTGGATGCCGGCCTGGCAAAGCGAGACTACTATAACTGAATGAACTACAGCATAAAATAAACTACACATATAATTACCCAAAAGAGATTAAACAACAAAAGGACACTACAAAGCAATCATGTAAAATATGGCTTAAATAAAGATACTTGCATAAATACAGAAAGTAAATTAGATTAGCTGGGTGGACCTGTCAGAGACAGCTGTAACATTTTACACTGACTGTGATAAATCTGTCTTTTCTCTTCATTTCAGCATCAAACCACATCTTGCAACCACAGACCACCCTCACTTATAAAATAAATGGAGCATTGTAGGGCCTGCATCTGCAAGGGATATTCCCTCCTCCACCAACTATAATTTTGTCTTTTTTAACGATGAGTAGTAGTATGAGTAATGGTGTGTTGGTGTCAGTTAGAAAATGATATGTGATTGTGCAAGAATAAATTACATGTAGCTGTCCCTTTCATTTGTATTAAAGTCTTTTGACGCCATTGTTGTAGATCACAAACACTCAAAGAAAAAAACAATTGCAAATGAAGCATGAATGAAAAAGTACAAGCACAATCAGAAACAGCTTTATTGGCAGTACAGTAGTTTACATTTAAACCATGCTTTCTGAATACACTTCAGTTACTACATGCTCAAAGAGCAATATGTTATAGCAATATGTGAGGAAATGTACATACATGTGTGAATACATGTTCAAAGTCCTAATGTGTATATACGAGACATAGAAATACAGACATAGGAAGTGATACTGTCTAGGGGGGATTCGGAGCCCAAAGTGAGCGGCGCCACTCTCAGCCTACTTCCGAGCACTCTGCAATCTGTCAGGCTGAGTGCTGAGAGCTCCTCTCTCTCCATCCTCCACTTCGCTCAGGCCTAATTACAGCCTTGGATTGCCTCGGGGGCCAAGCCTCCAGAAATGGGGACCATGACAGCTCCACGAACAGACCACTCCAAAAAAATAATTAACCGACCGTGGAATTAGATGAAAGGTGGCCTTTGCCCCATTTGGCTCTTTATGTTGTCCACTATTCAAACCACATCTAATAATCAAATAATTGTCGAAGCTCTGTATGGGTCAGAGCAGAATCAAAGGGAAAAAATGATCATATTAATTATAATGGAGACCTTTGCGTCCAATGCTTAGAGTCCGCTCGAAAAGCTCTCAGACGGGGAAATTATATGAGAGACGGTCATGAGACTATGGAGAAAAAAAAAAAAAGAATAACAGTGACCATTCCAGACTTGACATGTGGTCTGTGGCAGACTCATTCCTAAACAGTCCCACCCCTTCCTCTTACTCCAACACATACAGCACCCACAAACTCTCTCTCTGCTTTCACAGACACACTGGACCCCCACTGCCATCCCAAATTCCAAGTAAGTATGGGGAAAAAGTTGGCTAATGTTTGAGAATGATGGGCGCGCACACATGCACACGCACACACACACATCATTCTCTGGGGTCTACCCAGACATGTTCTGCAGACCTATAGCTGATTAAACTATGTGCTTCTCAAGCTTTGGCCCTTGCTGCAGATTATTGTGCTGTTCCCCATCACGACAGTACATACATCAAAATAATGAATAACAATGAAAGGAATGCTAATAAGTCATTCTGCTAATGTATCATTAATGTAAACTATATTTTTTCTCCCTGCCTGTGATTGTCAAAGGAACATCAGATTACCATAAATTTGGTTAAAGGATCAGTTCACCCAACACAAAAAAGATTTTCTCACATTAAGTCAGGTATATCACATGCAATTGACATGTTGGTGTTTCATTTTTAAGATCTATTATGTGTAAATGCCAAAATGATCTAGCCTCGTGAGACCGTCCTGATCTCGCGAGCTCATGCGAAGCAATCCATCTGGCGGAGTCAGGTTAAAAAATGATCTGCGCTGCTAGAAAATCGTGAGCTTAGAATTATAAGGTTCTATCTCCGTTTAGGGTAGTTCTGAGATATTGAGCATCAAAGTTTTTACATCCCAGCTGGCGAAACTGTTATGTAGTATGATCTACTATTAATAACTAACTAACAAAATATTTTTTTTACAAAAATAACACCACACAGGCATTAATAAACACTGAATGGATCAGATTATGTCAAAAACTCAATTTCGACCAAAAGTGGCGATAGAACCTTATAATTCTAAGCTCATGAAATCTTCTTTTCATAATTTAGGAGGACTGATCCTTTAATAATTGAAGCTGCAGTTTTATAATTCTAAATACAGGGATAAAGATATATATTTATATAAATAATTGCTCACAGTGATGCAGAGCAGCAACCTATGGCATTGATAAGATTTAAGATGAAACTGAGAATATGTGTGACATCCAGAAGCAGGCATTCAGTATATATTTAGCCAAAGGCTTCAGTGCAATAAGATACAGGCAATGCAAGACCACTCTCAGAGCTGCAAGCGAGTGTATGTGATTTATCCAAATCATCTTAAAACAGTGGAAAATTGCTCCAGATTAGGATTTGACAAGCAGTTGCGGTTGGCCAGCGTGGGCTTTGACAGCAGGTTATGTTAAACACATGTACAGTAATATCCTGTGTGTGCAATAGCAAATTCTTCACACTCATTCTTTATTGAGTGGCTGCTCTGCGACGACATTCCTCCAGTACATTACTCCCTGTGCCCGATGCTCTCCTGTGCTATGCTGAATATGCACAGGTGGCTGACAGACCCCCTTCCAAAGAGCTCTGAGTGGAGGAGAGGGAGGAAAATAAGCCGTCTTTTTTCAGCTTATGAAACAAATGTTTGGCATTCCACTGAGCACTGCTCTGCTGTAGACCTGTCTGTTAACAGGCGGCAGTACGCCAGGGCTTGTTGGCAACTGATTTGACATTGGCTTCCAAGAAAATTCAAAAGCAAAGAGGAACTGTACACCTCTCCTCTCCTGCAGTTATTCTTTTGAGGTATTTTGGACATTTTTGCTGGTGTATTCCCTCTCTCATCTGTAACCAATTAATAGTGGACCTAAAAACGCTACAGATGTAATTACTCAGGAATTTTCTCACTCATGTGGTATGTGTCCTTATTTTAAAATCTGCTTTGTAGCACTGACAAATGACTAGACCAGGCCCAACTATGTCACACGTCTTAACAACAAGCTCAAAGACCACTGCTTTACTGTATATGTGAGGAACAGGAACATGAGGTGCATTTTATACGGATCAAAAGCACTGAATACCAAATAGGCGGGTCACCTTGAGTTATGTTCAGCTGCTGGATATTCTCCACGTTTTGAACAAAACTGATTGTGTAGACTGATAGCAGCAGATCTTATGGCTGATTTGACTTTCATCTGGCCCACATGAAACCTGTTTATTATAAGTAAGTAAGTAAGTAAGTAAATTTTATTTATACAGCGCTTTTCACAGACAAGGTCACAAAGTGCTTTACAATGTGCATAGACAATAAAACATGGTAAAAATAGTCAATAGAATAAGATACAAGTACAACAGAATCAATTATACATCATTATAAAGTCTCATCGAGAGAACAGGTGAATGTAAAACAGTTCTGCAAATGCCAACATTTGAGGTAAATAAGCAGATAAACCTAATCTGAATATATATATGTGTACAGGAATAAATAAGGGGAATAACAAGATCATTATTTATATTATATATAGTGTATAAAAATATGTTTTGTACAGTGGTAGGAGAAGAAAACTGTACAAATTACTCATTATGCAGATTGACCCCTTTCAGTGTTGTTATATTGTACTCTATAATATACTGATAGATGAATGTGTAAGCAACCTTTTAATATTTGAGATGGTCAAGGTGGAGAATTTCCCATAATGTTGCTTCATCTTTATAAAAAAATGATTTGATAAGATAACCATTTGTTTTGTAAAGTATTATTCTGCAGGGTAACTAGTAAATATACAATATTTGTCTCTGAAAATGTAGTGGAGTAGAAGAATAAAGTGGAAGATAAAGTAGGCATACAAATACCTGAAAATTGCGCTTAAGTTAATGTACTTAGTATCATTCCACCACTGGTTTTTGTATACATTCTGTCATCTGATGTAGGGCTGCACTCTTGTAGCTTGTACTGTATCAAAGCTTTAAATAATGATCATATGCATGGATTGGCCAACGATTATGTGCTTAAACCATTTAGGGGTCATGCAGGGTTATCTGCAGCAGCTTCTTGAGCCGCAGATCAGTGGACTCACATACGGATGCAAACACATACTTATGCGAACTCTTGTACATTTAAACACGCAACCAAGCAAAAACCACAAAAAGCTGCACACAGAAAGCAGTTAATGCTTGAGACGCACGCGCGCACACACACACACACACACACACACACACACACACACACACACACACACACACACACACACACACACACACATATTATAAGCGCCCCCTATGAATGAATATGCGCATAGCAGATGCTTGGACTTGTGTGGGAGTTGATACAATTTAAAAACATTGTTGTGTATTTATTTGGGTAACACGTGTAATTCCTTGACTGTGTGTCTTATAATAACCTGACAAATGAAGTATGTATTGAAATGTGTTCAGATTCAGAATATTAAGACCTCAACTTAATCCCTCAGCTAAGGTAAAGGGTTGCTACATTTTATTTTTTATTAAAATAAAAACAACATACATACCATAAATGTTATTCTACTGGTCTGCACTTGCTCTGATGGTTTTAAAGAAAGGAATAACGGAGTCGAGGCAATTCATCAGTAGACCACAAGCTATTCGGGGGTGTGACTACAGTCACTGGGGTCTATATATTGAGATGTTTTGTCCGGTGGCACTGGCTTTATGTGAATGAGAGAGAAGCTGCCCAGTGAAAAGTCAACACAGTAGGACAGTGCGCTTCCTCACTTTGACACCATATGCTCACAGACGCCACAATGGATTCCCGTTTTCGCGCACTTTGCATGACTTTTGTTCTGGCATCGTTCACCCGGAGGTCAGGTGCGGTCGGACCGGTTATCAGATGCGAGCCATGTGAAGTTGGAGCGCGGCTTTTGTGCAAACCTTTACCTAAGGACTGCGCCGAGAAAGTCCGCGAACCGGGCTGCGGCTGCTGCATGACTTGCGCTCTGAGCTTCGGCCAGCCGTGCGGCGTGTACACCGGGAGATGTGGCTCCGGACTGAGTTGTCAGCATCAGCCCGGTGAGACGAAACCTCTGCAGGCTCTGCTGGAGGGACGGGGGATTTGTGCAAACGCTACTAATAAACGACTTACCGCCAGACCAACACCTCCAGTCAATGAACTGCCAGGTAATTCTTGTGCGTGTACCTTTTCCATATGCTTCCTCTGTGCGCACGTTATGCTATATAGGCCTACTCTATAGCTGTATATTAACGTTTGAAAACGTCTTAAAATCGTTGTATATGCATATTGATGTAAAATAACGGTACAGGCCTTTATTTGTTACTGTGTTATTATGTTGTTATTATTATGTGTTATTTATCATTGAATAATTGAGTAGTTAGATAACTTCTTATGTCAATTATGGTCCGTTCACAAGTGGTAATCAACTGTCAATTCCACGAGAATAGAAATCCATCTCAAAGCCACAATCACTAATTGATTTCACTCAATGAATTCTCTTCATCCATGCAAAGAGAAGGTGGAGGATGAGACTGGCTGAATAGGTACATTTAAATGTTGAGCCTTAGTAAGAATTTGATGGTGCAAAAGAGATTGCAAAGAGAGTGCAGCTCAATATCGGTAAGGTTGACTTTCAGGTTAGAGACAGTGTAACTATTTAGTTTGTATTCTTAAAGGGAGGGGACTTCAGGGATTCAAGGGTTAGTGTAAAACCTTATTTGTACAGTCTATGGAAGAAACACATCTGGAATCAAGTGGTGGTAGTCATTTTGCATATTTCTGTTCAGTGTCTTTCCAAAATTGAAAGATGATTTCATCTCAGGGAATGCTTCTGAAACTTGGATTCTTCATGACCCTCAAGTTGGCCTCCAGCTTGCTGAAAACAATCTATATGTCTCAATCAGCATTAAAAACACTCCCTTAAATGTTAGATTGTGGTCTGTTTTGTGAATAAAAAACATGTTGTTCTCAAACTTCAGCAGAGAATATTGAGCCTCAGGACGATGAGCGGAATTCCACCGGCTCAGGCCTTCAGACCTCATCCAGCACCCACAGACCCATGTTGGGACCCCTGAGACCTCCTCTTCACCCATTTTTCCCCTCTGTCAAGTCAGAGGTCCTCGGACGGGAGCAGCAGAAGAAAACCCAGTGCTTTAAAATGGAGGATCTCCCAGGACCACTTATCATAGACCAACAAAACTTCTCTCTGGAGACAAAACAGGAGCCTGAGTATGTAAGTACCGAAACCAATTTGTTTCTGTCTTCAGAGCATATTGGAGGAATGTTTTTCTGCTCTTCCTCTATGTTTTGGTGTTTTTCTCCCCCTACGGGTGATGAAATGTTTTGGGTAGCGGTGCTGATGGTTGGCAGGCATGGTTTGCAGTAGAATGGCATGGCAGCGAGCGGGTACGATGGCCCTGCGGCTGACCTGGGTCAGGCGGTTGTTTGGCCACAAGGCGTCCGCGTGCCGGGTGTACTGGGAGCCAGTGAATGATGGATTGGCCTATGTGAGTGCCGGTTGGGAAGCCCTGCTGCTATTTTGATCTCTTTGGCCAGAGAAGTGAGCACACACTAGTAATGTGCTTTGACTGGCTGTTTTGATTAGTGACTGGAGTACTTGGACTTGAGGACAAGCCTTTTGGCTCCCTCATTGAGCTCTTTGAATTCACTTTATCCCTCATCCTTTGTGTAAAGTGTAAGAGTTCTAAGCAGCTTTGGCAAAGCAAAGCTGCTACAAGTCGGTCAGATGAATTAATATCTCATCCGTCTCTTCTTTCATATTGCAGCCACCATTGTTTAGGTATTACGGCAGAGCAGTGTGCGTTGCAGCGTGGTTAACGTCTTTATTTTCAAGAAACAACAACAGAGAATTCATGTCACAATCACACTGCAAAACGGAATATTAGTGTGTGCTAATGGAATCCGCTGCACTCTTGAAGTTGGAGCTGGAGATGTTTAAGTAGTAGAGAAAATACAGTAACTGCTTAATGTGTTCCCTCATCCGTAGGGTCCCTGTCGGAGAGAGATTGAGAGCATTCTCAGCAGCCTCAAGATTACAGACATTCTCAACCCCAGAGGTTTCCGCATACCAAACTGTGACAAGAAGGGCTTCTATAAGAAAAAACAGGTAAAAAAAAGCATATTCAAAGGACCATCATTTGATATTGACTGTATGCTAAACTAGAGATTCATGCATCAATTTCATGAGAGGCGACACATTATTTAAACATCTACCTGATAAAAACTTTCAATTTGTTCACAACTTTGAAAGGTTGTAAAAAGGAAATCCACAGTTCCTTTTTTACATGCTGCATTAATAAAGATTCAATGCTGAAGTCTAGGGACTCAAACTTAAGGTCTCCTGCAGCCCAATTACAGATTTGTAGCTGTCCTCTTGTATTCATTGGTAGTCATTAGAGCCTCATCATTGCACCACCACACCAGTGAGGTAGACCCGAGCCACTGGCTCTGGAGACAGGAACCACAGGGGCCAAACCCCACTGGGGTTGACGGCTGGGACGATGGCCGTTTAACAGGAACCCTCCCAGGGAGACAGACGTCAAGGTGGCCACCGGCACCCGTTGCGCTCCCCCCATAATTGCTGGACTTTTGAGAAGCATGCACAGAAATAGAGCTGCAGCCATCCCCACGCTCACATGGTTCACCCACGATCGGGTTGTAATAAATGAGTGGTTCTGACGCATTCATATGGAGTCACTTAGGGCTCCCGCGCCACTGCATCACCGAGGCAGCTTTTCTTATAACATAGCAGTCCCTCCTGCTTAATGGAAGTGTTCTCCTTGACCTGCAATCATCTCATAACCAGCCTCACAACGCCAGGCTCATTGTCTTTGTTTATGTAGAATGGACATAGTGTTCCGCTGCTGAGCCCTGAGGTGCTGAAGGAGTGGCAGACATTTAATGTTGGTCAGTTTAATTTGGACGTTTGCACAATTTTCAGCAAAAACATACAGCTCTTAATAACAGTAAATGTCTTTTCAGAGGAAAAAATTACCCAGGACAGATTTAATGCTGGAAACAAATGCACTTTGTACAGTTAACTGTGAAAACAATTTGGATTTCTGTATTAGTTTTTCCTATCATACAATTTGTGATACTTTTGTCCTGCAGCTACAATTTAAAAACCCTTATGATCATTTTTTTTGTCCTCACAAAATGCAGTGAAGATAAGATCTCCTCACCCTATACTTCTTATGCAAAAGGTAATGTGATAACAACATTCCAACTTTGACTCAGATCAGCCTCTCAGTCAAACCCCGCTGAAGTATTGAACTAAGTAAGGATGTCTTCCTTCCTGATCAGCTCTGACTCCTTTGTGGAGCAGCAGCACAGTTGTGTTAGCCCTTGAAATGAATGGCTGCATGTTTTACTAGAGTGGAGGTTGACCTTTAGTAAAATTGGCAGTAAAATAACAGCCCTTGGGTAGCTCCACAGACTCTGTAAGTCATTTGTAGTACCCATAATTTGGAGCTGTGGGGTATAATCAGCAACAGATGATTCGTACTGGCCACCAGCTTCTGAAAATAGATCTTGGTTCTCAGTTGTTCACAAACAAGACTAAGCAAATATTTTACCAGGTTTCTGTTTACTTTAAAGGTCTCTATATGTGTGTGTAACAGGAGGTAGACCATAAAAGCAGCTCAAAATACCTAAGCGTGTTGGATAACCAAGGCTGCGTCGACTCAGCACAATCTGACCATTAATGCCTCTTAACTATTGCTGTTCTACTTCATTGAGTTCTACCCACCTCCCCCTTTTTCTCTTCCCTCCCTTCACCTTGTCCCTTCCTTCACTTTCAGTGCCGTCCATCCAAAGGCAGAAAGCGAGGCTTCTGTTGGTCTGTGGACAAATATGGGAATCCTCTGCCAGGTTTTCATGGGAAGGAGCGAGGAGACGCCCAGTACTACAACTCCGAGAGCCAATAGGAGCAGGACCAAGACGGAGGGAAGGTGGGAGTGAGAGCAAGAAGAATTGTAAACAAATGGAGACACTGAGGATATTGGGAAAGAGGTCAAAAGATGGCTCAGCCGATATATGGATGTTTGCTTTTTCTATCTGTTGCCTGTGGGACCTTTTTCAGAGGCAGAGCATAAGGAACAGAGGAAGAGTACCAGGAGGGAAAAAAAGCCCTTGTGTGACAAATGCTGTACTTTTCTGCGATGGTTGGATTCTTCATAAGCTTTTTGTCTACGACTTCAACCAGGACAACTTTTGAGAAGAGGATACACTTTAAAGAATCTCAAAAGCCTTATTCTGAATATAAAACACAAAGACATTTGTCACAAACATTGAATGAGTGCGCTATTCATTTACGCACAATTAAGTGGCATTGCACACGTGTACATGCTTGTGATGTGTAATCATAATTTGTATGCTTGTGATTTGTTATAAAGACATTGTGTGTGGTCACAACGACCATGTAATTTATGTATGCATGAATATGTCCTTCGGAGTAAGCATGCAGTGCCTTACTATGAATTCCATTTTTTTCCAGTTGCTTCCTGCTCCTCGAGGAGTTAGACTGGACTGTGCAACTCAAACACTACAGTGCGCATAAAGTTTTTTTTAATGCTAGATCTGAAGCCACAAGAAGACGGACATTTTCTTTAGTCTGTACTGTGGTTGTTAATGTTTTGTTGTCACTTTGCATAAGCTGAATTGTTGGGATAAAGTCCACAAACCGTTATCTCTGATCTCTGTGTAGCCAGGGATCATTTTCATCACTTCTCCTCGGTTTCAGTAAATACGCTGTTTGCGTGTAAAATGCAACCCTCAGAGGTCTATTTTTACTTAATAAATGCAGTATAAAATTATCCAGGTATTTTTCTCCTCATCATGCCTTCTCTCACTTTGAGTGTGTATGAAACAGACTTTTTTTGGCAGTTGAAAAACACATTTAAACATGACCCCGTGATGATGAAATAACATTTTATTGGATGCACATCCACAGAATTACTGTAGAAGAATGACACTGATTCAACAAAACCAATAATAGAATAGCAGCATTCCTGCATAGTATACACAAACAATCTGGTCCACTGCACATGAGCTCTCAACAATAAACAAAAGCAGAAACACAATTGAAGCATAATAAATACTTGAATAGATGCTAAAATAGGTTAGAAGTGCCCTCAGCAATCCTCTGCTAAACATGTGGACCAGCAGAGACTAGTAGAGGTAGACATGCAGAACAACCCATCCAAAGCCTAACGGTGGCTTGGATGAGCCCTGATATGTTTGTGCGTGGCCACCATGCACATATTTGCGGCACTTTAAGTATTTCCCCCAATACCCATTGAGGAAACGCCAATGGAGATACATTCAGACAATGTCAACACATTGAATGAATGAGCAGCTGTGTTGTTTTGTGCCATGTACAGCTCCAGTTTTGAATAAATTAAAAAAAAAAAAAACCTGATCCAGAAGACTCTGAAATGGGCTTGGCAGAGCTGTGGACCTGTGGTTTTGAGCAATGGAGTTATTTAGTCAGAAACACAAATGTATACAGTGTTGCCCTATTTACAATCAGAAAAAAATGAGCAAACATATAAAAAATCTAAAAATGACAAATGGTTTGTGCTAGTAAGAATAAATAAGGTTTGATACATACATCATGTAAATAAAATGAGGACATTACCCCTCTGAAATTGGATTTTACATTTTGTGTGAATGAGTGTGTTTTTATGAAAGGAAGTCAGTTCATCAGGTGGTTGCAAGTAGACTTACACAGAACATATTTGCTTGTGTCTATATGTTTGTGTTTGTGAGTGATAACAGAGTCCATCCTTCAGTGAGTGACTTCTTGATGACACTCTGAGTCACCGAGCAGGTCACTTGATCCTGAGAGCTTCTTCCCATTCCAGGAAGAGACACACCAGCAGCGGGCGGGAGGTCCAACCAGAGATGACTCACACTGAAAGAGGAAAAAGACATAGGAAACCACATGAATAAATCACCCAGTTAGCTTTTAGGATGAGTCTCTTTTCACAGGTGAATTTTGTTTCGTAAAATCCTAAAGTTCTCACCTGCTTTGGCTTGTAGAAGCCATGCCGATCACAGTTGGGGAGGTAGAAAGTTGTGAACTTCTCTCCTAGTGTCTGCCGAGAGCTGGATATCATGTCCATCGCTGCATGCAGCTCAATGTGACAGGGACCCTGTGCATAAAAGAAAGGCAAACAGTGAGAACTGCGCCCACATGTAAACAAATACACTATTATCTCAATTATCTCTCTTGAAAATCTGCTGCTCCACAAAAACAAGTGCTCCCTCTACTGGAAGTAAGGTAAATTACTTTAAATCATCTAAGCCAGGTAGATGTCTTATTCCTCACCTCTTGCCCCAGGTTATTGCGGATGACATTGACTTTGATGGTCTCTTGGCCCTCAGCAGAGTCTTGGTGGTCCAAGGGAAGGTTGAGACCCAACAGGTAGTGAAGGGAGCCATGGTCAGGGACTCCACCAGCTCCATCTGTTCAGGTTTTAGAAAACAATTTTGACTTTAATAATTCAGATACAAGTTTTTTTATGTTTCTGTTGCTTTGGATCTTAAGATCTTAAAAGTAGCTAATATTAACACATATGAAAAAGAGAAAACCATAAAACTCTGAGACTACCTTGGCCCAGGTCTTCAGTGCAGACTCCGTGTCCTCTGGTCAGAGCGTGGAGCGGCATGGCCTCACCGGGCCTGGGAGTGCAGCGGAGACCCACACCACAGTGGGCTGTGTGAACCCCACAGGACGATCCTTTCTCCAGTGCACAGGCCATGCAGCAGCCGCATCCGGGCTCCCTCAGCACCTGCTTGCAGTCTGCTGGGATGGCAGGACAGTCATCCAGTTTCTCCTGTGTACAGGCGGCACAGCGGATTGGCTCCGGTCCCACCACTGGGGACGACCTCACCACGGCCAAGACAGCCAGAGTCACTACTGCCACGGAAGTCAGCTTCTCATTTAATTCAGGCATTTCCAGTCTTCAGATAAATATGCTCTTCTTTTTTGGACTTGCCTCTTCAAACTTCTCAGTATGACTGTTTCTTGTACCAATTCCTCCAAACCAGCAGTATTTATATGGACATCTGGCCTCCAGAGGCGTTAATGATTAACATGCTTGCCCTAGAAATAAAATATTTTTGACACAGTTGCTTAAACGGTGGATGACCCTGCTTGACGTGCGTAGATCCAGGTTCACAAGGTCTGTTGTCAATATTGACTTTGGAACATAAAGTCACGGACTTAAAAAAACAACAACCCTGTTTTCGAACAACCAAACTACTGATCTTTGTGTTTTGCCTTTGAAATTAAAAAAAAAAAAAAAAAAAAAAAAAATCACACTAACACTGCTGTTTAAAGAAATGAATTGAGAAAGGAGTAATGAATAATATCCAGATTAAGGACTAATCCAAGGAGTTATAAACTATGAGATAACGAGGGTGATTCTAAAAACTAAATGAAGTAATGAGATGTGCTTTGACACTGTTTTCACACTAAAACCCCATGTGTCCCTTCAGTCACTTTGGTGAAGGTTCCTCTTATCAGGCAGGCAAATAAACAAGATCATTCCCCTTTAGCATTGCTCAACCCTAACGTTATGGATTGCTCTGCTAGAATCACAACATGTATTTTAGAGGCTCGATACCTCTATTTACTCTGTGTGAAACATACGCACCAACATCACTCATGCTGTGTATGACTGTATGACCTCAAGCTTTCCAGAATTTATTTTTTTGAACAGAGAACTGACATGTAACACATGCATGGTAACAATGCTTCAACCTTCAGGATTATTTACCTGTATCATTTTTTATTAATCCATTACAGCACAAGTTCCCATTAACTATGTAGATAAGATGGAGATTGATATTTAGCTGCAACCCTTCATGCCATCAGTGAGGGTTCTGGATGCTAGTGGTGGTGAGAAGGTGGTGTTTCAGCACAATAAAAAACAATAATGAGCATATGTGCTTATGTGTGTAAACATTTAATGGTCATTTGAAGTTAAAATTGGTTTTGGATTTAAATAATGTTTAGATAAAGTACAGAAAGTCAATTAAACTCACTGATTTTGGAATAACTTGTGTGTATTTTGTACAATTTTACTACTTCTATTTTATACTTTTACATGTGAAAAGTAAATACCTTTTTTATTCCACTACATTTGACAGTTAGAAGTCACTTTGCAGAACATACACACAAAATAATGAGCTCATTTTGCTTTTACTATACTTTGTTTAAAGTAAATTCTCAAAGTACTTCTAATGGGAAACATGGGAAAAAAACATGTATTTAATACTATACAAAAAAAATATACATATATTGACACTAACAGTATAATTCTTATAATAACGCATACTAATAAATGTTGACTGTATAAGTCAACATTTATTAGTATGCGTTATTATTGTATCTTAGCTACCTTGTTTATTTACTGGTGATGACAAAAGAAACTAACTTGCACATAAACTGTACTCTGTGGCAGTGCCAGCCCTTAACACAACATTCCGGCCATGACGAATGGGAGGTCACTTGTTGATGTGACCTACATGTTTCACATTCACCTTGTGAGGCCAGTGAACAGTGTTACTCAACCACCAGTTGGTGAGTTGTTGCCTCTTCAATGTTGACCATCAGGTCCACCAGCCAATCAGGAAACGGCTCCTCCTTGGAAATATTTTTGGAGGACATTGGTGAAAAAAGAAAACTGCATTATAGTCTGCATTTTTAAAGGGTTAAAAATATTTGCTTAAAATTAACACTTACAACCAAAGATGCACCCGTTTTCCTTTTCCTGCTCATCTTCTTCTGCACCGACAGTTTAGTTGGTGTGTGTTTTCGACATATATTCTTGGAGACCATAAACAATAGAGCATCATCTCTTTTCCATTCGACTTGTCAGATATTTAATTTGAATGCAAATTGTGCCACAAACACTCACCTTTATTCTCAGCTCCCTACTAATGGACCTCTTCTCCTTTCCTAACTTTGTCTGTCGAGGTGGGGTAGCTTTATCTCTTAAATCCACTCGGTGTATGCTCCAGTCTGAATCAGAGAAATTCTCTATTTCCTCCTGGTGATTGTTGGTTGATTGGATTTGAAGAAAACTATCTTGGCTGAGGGAACGAGGCTTAGTTCTCAGAACCCTAAACGGAGCATCATTATCTTCATCTTCTTTGTTCTGTTCTTCTGTCGTTACCTCCTTTGTCTCCACACCTACTTGAATTTGAAAATCCTTCTCCTCTCCTCCTGTTTCGCTTCCTTCTAATTTATCCTTCTGCTCGGACTCTTCCCGTATGGTCTCCAGACATGGCCTCTATTCACCATTTTAAAACAGAGGAAAATTAACATAGGCTAAAATGTCCATTTAGTTATGAATTTTAGGATTTTTTTTTAAACTTATGATTATGAAAAACAGTGTACTAAAACTTACATTTTGCTGCTGAATGTCCATGCTGCTGTATGGCTGAGCTTTGCTGATGTGTCAGGATGCTACAGTTTGAGGTTGTCATTAGTTGATTATTGAAATCAGGTGTGGAAGCTTGATTACAGACAGATGGCTGGTGGAGGTGGATGTCATTTTTGACACATGAAGTGAAAAATAAAGCAATTTAAGAAGAATAAATATCTATTCAACAGTGAAGAATAACACGTTATTTCAAAGGGACACCAACAATGTTAGACAAAAAGTTCAGTGTACCATGTCGAAAAAAGTCATAGTATAGCATGTCGAAAAAAGTCATTAAAAAGTCAAAGTAAACTATGTTGAAAAAGTCATAGTATAGTATGTCGAAAAAAGAAATAGTACAATAAGTCCTAAAAAAGTCATGGTATAGTATGAAGTCTAGCGGTTTGACATCATATTTATTGTTCCATATTACTGAGGAAAGAAAATGAAAAACTCTGAAGACAAAAAAGTCATACTATAGTATGTCAAAAAAAGTCATAGTATAGTATGTCGAAAAAAGAAATAGTACAATATGTTGAAAAAAGTCCTAAAAAAGTCATGGCATAGTATGAAGTCTAGCGGTTTGACATCATATTTATTGTTCCATATTAATGAGGAAAGAAAAAGAAAAACTCTGAAGACAAAAAAGTCATACTATAGTATGTTGAAAAAAGTCACAGTATAGAATGTCAAAAAAAGTCATAGTATAGTATGTCGAAAAAAGTCTTGAAAAAGTTATAGTATAGTATGTCAAAAAAGTCATAGTAATGTATGGCGAAAAAGTCATAAAAAAGTCATAGTATAGAATGTAAAAAAGTCATAGTATAGTATTTCAAAAAAGTCATAATATAGTATTTCAAAAAAGTCATAGTGTACGATGTCGAAAAAGGTCCTAAAAAAGTCATAGTCTAGTATGAAGACTAGCGGTTTGACATTGTATTTATTGTTACATATTACTGAGGACAGAAAATGAAAAACTCTGAAGACAAAAAAGTCATACTAGTAGTATGTTGAAAAAAGTCATAGTATAGTATAGAATGTCTAAAAAAGTCATAGTATAGTATGTCGAAAAAGTTATAAAAAAGTCACAGTATAGTATGTCAAAAAAGTCATAGTATACAACGTCAAAAAAAGTCATAGTATAGTATGTCGAAAAAGTTATAAAAAAAGTCACAGTATAGTATGTCCAAAAAGTCATAGTATACAATGTCATAAAAAAGTCATAGTATAGTATGTCAAAAAAGTTATTAAAAAGTCACAGTATAGTATGTCAAAAAAGTCATAGTATACAATGACTAAAAAAGTCATATTCATAGTATAGTATGTCGAAAAAAGTCATTAAAAGGTGATAGTATAGTATATCGAAAAAATTCATAGTATGGTATGTAAAAAAAGTCATAAAAACGTCATAGTATAGAAAGTCTAAAAAATTCTTATTCAAAGTAGAGTACAGATCAGGCCGCATTTTTTCTTTAGTAACCGAACCCAACCCGAGCCAGACAGGCATTCAAATATTTATGTCCGAGTCCGACCCGAGCCCGACACAGTTAAAATCAACAAAGAATTCTCATACTAATGACACATGTACGTTTGTTTGTGTGGAAAGCCCGCTTTTTTTAAGAAACTGTAGGAAGGCATTCGGAAATGTCAACAGATGAGTGCATCAGCGCACACAGGGCAACAAGCACACGTTAACACAGGCGCACACCTACATAATAAGCTATTTTAAATTTAAAATGTTCAGTGCCTTATCGCGCTGATGTGAAATCTAGGGGTTTGATGTCGTATGTATTGTTCCAAATTAGTGAGGACAGAAAATAAAAAAAACTCTGAAGACAGAGCTGGGGTTACTTTTTTGACATACTATATTATGACTTTTAATATATACATATACAGTATATTTTACTTCTTTTTCTAAATCTTTTTGATTTTAGATCAAATAGTAAATGTGTTGCACTTTAAAGGGTATGAACAGACAACTATCAATCTTCAGACAGATTACCAGGTATTTATCACACTGAGTTATATGTGAAGCTTGGATGTCATTAGTTTAACGTTGTATTTGTTGTTCAACATTACTGAGGAAAGAAAATTATAGTCATAGTATAGTATAGTATGTCGAAAAAGTTATATGAATAAAGGCAGACATGGATGTAAATGTTGACAAACGTCAACAAATTGCTTTGCAAATGTTTCAAGAGGATAACAAATAATTCAACCCATTTGTTAGACCTCTAGGATAAACACAATGCATTTTAGTGTGAAACAGATTTTATATAAACACAACTTCCATTTTTTTATTTTTATTATGACAAGAAAAGATTGTTTCCGCTACTAAGTGAATAAGTGATGAATTTTTACTTTAAATTCAGCAGTTATTTCATGAAAATTCATCTGGAGATCCTCAACTGCTCATAAACTTACTTTAACACAACTAACTAAGCTCATATCACTGTCTCAGAACATTGTCTCTTTTTTCCCTTAAAAGAGTTCCAAACTACATAGTTATTTCCAGGAGACTTTCTTGGAAATTATAATGAAATTCTATTCATAAAATACAGGTTTATCAAAAGAATTCTATAGTTTTCTTGGTTGTTTAATTTGTATTATTAAAGAATGCCAAAACCCTTATTTACTCATCTTGACCCTTTTTAGCTCTGATGACACAAGTGGGAGTGTTATTTGTGAACCATGATTCACCTTGGATTCTCTTTATTGCTTAATGTCAACTTCAGCTTGGACTCGGGAACTTTATAACTTTTTTCTTTTAAAACTCGTTCAGGATACATCAACATTACAATTAATCAGAAGTTTTTAATAACTGAACATAATTTGTTGTATTTCATTCCAAATCAAAAAAAATCCAACACTGTACTGTACTGAAATGGTTGAGCAAGCCAGTTGTTTGTTGACTCAACTTTTACACTGTGTGAACCCAAGACAAATTCTACATCAATGCTGGGAAAACAATTTTGGCCTTGCTCAGTGTTGCATGGTGACATTCATCTGGCTGTGGGTTGTGGAAGTCCAGCGTTTGGCATAATAAACCTGTCATTGTCTGCCATAGTTTGCTGTGTAGAGGGAAAACTGGTATTTTAAGACTAAGGTGTGAGAAATGAAATTTTAGTAGTGGAACTAACATGGAAAACTGCCTATAAAAGTCATATTTGTTACTGCTGAGCGTTTGCTGTGATGCATGCTGTGTTTGAGGTTTGGGGGACAAAATGTAAATATTGAGTTTTAGATAGGGTATCTAAGGAAGCCCTGAAAGGCAAGGTGAAAAAAAAAGTTTTGGGGGGGTTTGTATCTATCTATCTACTGTATCTATCTATCTATCTATCTATCTATCTATCTATCTATCTATCTATCTATCTATCTATCTATCTATCTATCTATCTATCTATAAGTGCAATAAAACCTTCATGAGTAACAAGGCAATAATTTGGCTACACCTGTTAAACAGGCATTAACATGTAGAAAACCGATATTTCAGTCTGCTCTCATCCGCTGCCACTGTGTTACACAGCACAAATAGCGAATTGCTACAAACATGCTGAAATGAAAGTTGTACGATATGTACTCTAACTGTTGACCTTAGTAAGAAAATTCTTGTAAACTTTGCAGCTTGTTGATGCAACCAGCTATAGTTTTTCTCTCTTCCAGCGAAACACATGGCTAATTAATATTCACGTGAATGACATCATCGGACTACAGGGGAGATAATATTAATTAGCCATGTGCACTACTATAGCCTATCTACAGTGTTTAACCCAAGTCGGTGCCTACACAGTTCCATTATATTATACAGTAGACATTTACTATTAACTAAGCAGATAAAACCTTTTGTTTATCCTTTGTATCATGCACTAATTGCATCAGCGTGACTGTCTCGCCCTCAAAACAGCCTAATAAAGAAGTAAAAGTTTAAGTCATACGTACAAGATAGTTTCCCTTATGTAGGAGATACAATTCATTATCAAAACGTAAGGTTAACTCGTACCTACGAGTTAAACTTATGTTTTTGCCAACAATGCCCGAAATTTTTTTTTTACCTTGCCTTTTAGGGCTTCCATAAAAATCCTCATTTGGTTCATCCTAAAAATCACACCCAAATTTACACCCTCAACCACAATACCACACACCTTCATCTTTTAACATTCATAGCAATTAACATTCATAGCCATACTCATTTATTTTATACACCAATATTGTCTTTATTACAAAATATTCAATAACCCAACTTTACACTGTACAAGATACAACATACTTTACAGCTTTTGGCTATTTACAAAAAGTATGATCTGCATATCAAAGTAAATATATATAAAAAGGCAGGTTGCAATCACTGTAAGCTTATTGAGTAAGGCAAAAAACTTGAAAAATGATTTATTTACACTTTTGCAGATCAAGTGAAAGTTCAACACTGATAAAGATTTGGGCTACAAAGATATCTGATGTGCCTAGCATTTCTGAGACTGGATCTGAGAGACGTGCTAAAGCTTATAGTTTTTTTAAGAAAACTCAAAATGTAGCTTAAATATAGCGAAAAAGCTAGAGTACGGTAATGTATGCCTGAAAGACAACAGTAGCTAGACACTGCACCAGAGTTTATGTGATCTCGATAAAAATGCGTTCATGTACATGGAGCTTTTGCAAGGCTTAGGCTTAGGGACTAGGTCGTGCATTTGTAGAAGTTTTGTGCTTATTGTATGTGCTTAAGCAATGTATGTGCTCTCTTCTGTGTGGATGAATGCCTTCCTGGACATCTACATATATGTTTGCACCATACATAGGGGTGTATTGGTCCTCTATGTGATGTTGATTGTACCTTGTGACTGGTCCAGTTTTGGCATTAACTAGTTTCCATAGCAGCACACATTCAACCCTGTAGAATCGGTCGACAATGACACTTTGTTCCTTTCATTGACCTTTACTGCCTCCTCAGTGTTAAAGCCACCACTGTCTGAGTGTAGACTTAACACACCACGCACACATTACATTAAACTATTGTGAATCAGGACAAAAGATATAAAGGATATTCTGAAAACCTTATTTCTACTTTCTGGAGTTCAAAAAGACCCTTTTTAAGTCTACTGATGACATCTGAAAGTGTCCCATATGACAAATATATTCAACCTACTGCAACATTTTCTCTTTTCTCTTGTAGGCTATGATGAGGCAATATAAGCAGTAACACTAAAGATCTATGGAAAGCTTAATACTTTGGTTTTCTTTCAACAGGAGTACCGTTACTATGGCTGTCAACTCTTAAAAAGTCATGCACTATTAACTGTAAATATGTTATTTATAACTGTAAAAAAGCCTATTTCATCCAGTAAGCTCTGAGTATAAAAAGTACTCTGTGCTGTTTTGTTACAATTCAGAATTAGCCACACATGCATACACACACTCACAAGTACACACATGCATGCTTACACACACCAAAAAGAAACAACACCATTTTACACCGTAAATAATGCAATGTATCCTTGGCATAATCAGAAAGACAGTGCAAAAGCAATAGCATGATCAGTCTTTTGTCTGGATATCAATGCACATATCTCCTGTACATGGTATATGTACTACATAGAAAACAAAGATACACGTTATACCTGGATCTGAGGGAACCCAGGAACACCACAAATCTAATCATCTGTTATAGAGATGTTAAAAAAAGGATTTGAAATTCTGGTTATTTTTCTTCTTCGTTTGTTTTCCAATAGTGGCAAGCAAAATCCCTAACAGGATTTAGGGATTAAAAATCCCTAACAGGGTCCGTATCACCATGTAATTTCTCTGGAAGTTCATATCCTGAATGAGCATTTTCTGGTTTGTGCCAGTAGCTCAGGATTTATAGGAAACACCTGGACAGCCCTGTCTTCTCATGGCCTCCAACCAGGGTTTCCTTTCCTCTTTTCAGTGAAGTTTGTAGTCTTGTCTTTATTCCTACACTGCCACATCTGCCACAGCCTCAATCTCAATCTGTGTCACCTCTATGGCCTCCTCATCCTCTTTACTCACTGAAGGCAGGCAGGATGAGGGCAGACATGTCACTTGGCTGTTGCTGCTGTTGGCAGTGTTCATCTGCATGTTGCTGCCCAGATTGGTCGGGACGCTTGTCTTGCCACAGGAGTGGATTCGGCGCGCCAGGCTGGCGGAACGCACCACTGAAGAAGTGATTATGGTGCCCACACCCTGAACCTTGCCTTCCAGGAAGTAGGTCAGCATCTCACCTTTACCCTTGACACTGACTTTGCCCCGGCATACCAGGTCGTAGTTGGTACTCAGCAGGCGATAGACGTCTTCGGTCACCTGTATTATTAAGCAAGGCAAGGAAAGGCAGCTTTATTTGTATAGCACATTTCAGCAACAGGGCAATTCAAAGTGCTTTACATAAAACATATTAAAAACAAGGAAACATACATGTGTATCTATTCACACCAATTCAATCTGATAATACAAAATAAAACCCATAATGAGAGTTTTCCTTATCTGCGGCTGGTTTTATTGCTTCTCTCTATGTATATCAATCCCTGTTTTTTTATTTATTTTATTTATTTACTTATTATTTTTATATAAAATTGTGTCTCTCTGTTATTGTGACCCTTTTGCTTATTGACTGTGCAACTCTGCTGTTTTAAATGTGCTTTATAAATAAAGCTGGAAATTATTATTTACTTGTCTGTAATAAAAAAAAAACGGGCCTCAAACTATGTGTTGAATGTTGAAATATTTGACATAATTTGACAACAAAAGGGACAACATAGTTTGTTGCATCAAAATGCATCAAACATCAGGTCCTGATTCATGCTGGTCTACTTAGACATGTAAAATGCACTGTTTATTATTAGTTTTGTGTTTTTATAATGTGAATTTAATGTAACTTTGATGTTTTGAATTCAGTTTTCCTTATAAGCATTGTGTTTAAACCAAACTTGCCTTATAATAAAATTACTTTTAGATACGTATTGCAATCTAAGGTGCATCGCATACCTGTATCTTTCCCGGTACTCCCGTGCTGTCCATCCTGCTGGCCACATTGACTGTGTTCCCCCAGATGTCATACTGAGGTCGCCGCGCCCCAATCACCCCCGCAACTACTGGACCCACATTGATACCTGGGCAAACATAAGAACATGTCAACAACAACCACAAACCAATGTTTAACTGAGGTTTATCATAGTCACATTGTGATTTACTTTGTGATTGTGTTAACAGTTTAATACAAGGGTAGACGTACCCACTCTCAACACAAACTCATTGTATGACTGATAGTTGATTTCATCCAAAACGTCAAACATCTCAATGGCGTAGTCTGCTATTGTGCTCAGATGGTCGTAAACAGATTGCTTGGCCTAAAGAGAGGAAGCACACCAAACAGTTTGTATTTATGCATAAATTGGTCCTTCATATTGTCTCTATTATAAAGTACTACATCCATTTATACATGTGCAACACTCACACAGAAACATTAAATGACATGCTACCTTTGTACCAACGGTGGGGACGAGGCCCACAGCTGCCATATATGTACTGCCAATGGTTTTGATTTTCTCTATGTCTTTGTAGCACTCCTTATCCATGAGCTGCAAAACATACATCCAAATAGACACACAAAGCAACACATTTAAAATCTCCCAGAAGTACAGTATATGTTCGAAGTTGGGAAAAAAATCTGCATCCCACCTCATCAAAATCAGCGATGATCTCATTCAGTAATCTCAGGCACTCCACTCCCATGTTGTTGCCATCCAGCTCAATGTAGAAATCATTGAAGTTTGGGATTGAGGCAAACAGGACACCAACTTGTGCGTAGGACTGATAGTAGAGATCCTAATGTAGAAAGAAAGAATACAGTATAACAGTATAAAATGTGTCCTTTGATGTCTTCTGATGCATGTTTTGTTTGTCTGTTTATCTACCTGTTTGTCTGTTTTTCTGTCTGCCTGTCTATAAGCGAGGCTCACCATGTTCCTTGGGTTCGACAATAGGAAGTGTTGAGCCACGTGCGCGGGCAGAAGATTGAAGAGAATCCTCCTGTTGTCCAGCTTCACTTTCTCCATGCCATCTCTATCCTCTTCCGCCTGACAGCAAATGTAGCACACACAAAAATATACAGATAAAGCCATGAGGAATGTAGCTTGTCCCACATTTTCACCACACGGGGTCAGTAAAAACCTTACGAGTCTTACAACATGGCCTATATGTCTTCTAGTTGGATTTTAAATGGACGTTGGTACATTACATGACTGCTGTTAGTTAAATGATTAGACAGCTTAAAATTCAGCTTTTGCAAACTCACTGTTGCTTTTTTTAAAATCCTGGCACCAAATGAAAACATGTTTCTTACCCTCATTTTTGCCAAAGAACAGACAGCTGGCAGCTTATAAATACAAATCCTCCATGCATACCCCAATAGTTTACATATATCAAAGTTGAAATGGCAATATTTCTACAGCACACTCCTATTAAAACATATATTATGATAATGAGATTTAAGCCTCTCAAAATCCACACTGATACAGACAGTTCCTGACCTGCACAGCCCATAAGAAGTCCAAGCGTAGCTTGAGGTCAAGTTGCCTGGAGTGGAGGGCCAGGGCACTGACAAAGAGCAACAGAGACAGGATGGGCTCATAGCCTCGGATGTGGAAAGACCCCCCACTGTGGAATACACCAACACACAAGTCAGCACTGGACTGGACCACACAGAAAACTACACAAAAGGGTAAAATGGACCCCCCACAGTGTCAAGAGAAATCACGAGTAAACTTTTTTTAAATAAATAAGTAAAAACATGATTTTTTGTATTTTATAAAAAAAAGATCAAAACAAAAATAAAACTTATAAATGAAAGACCTTAAATGTTACTAAAGCATAACTGCGTCTACAGAAAATTAGCTTTTCAAAAGACATCTTTATCTTAATAACCTTAACAAATTTAAAGGAATCACTTTCCAGGGGCACATTTATGATCTGATTTCCAACAAAATTGGCCAGGCCCCTCGGTACTGGGTTGAAACAACTAAAGCTCTCCCCTACATTGTCCTCTGATTTGGAACTAAGGAGCACACGTGCTGCTTCAAATGGTGGAAAATGAAAGAGTATGTGGGCTTCAGACAAGCAAAGACTCCTTCACACACACACACACACACACACACACACACACACACACGCTTCCTACTGTGCCACCGAGCTACACAATTCATCCAGCAAGCTCACTTACTTGCACACACACACACACACACACACACACACACACACACACACACACACACACACACACCTCACCACGTGTACTGTAAATGTTCTTCCAAACTCCTGGTTATCTGTCCCTTCTCCGGATCAAACACAAAGTAAAACCGTGGCTTGACATTCACAGCCAGTCGTTGCCTTGTGCAACTTCAGGAATTGATGGAAGTTAAAACAGCACACAAGCAGTGTTTTTTATGATTGTGTGTGTCTGGTGTTTGTGGAAAACAAAAACTCTGGCACTCACAGATAAGTAATCTTCTTATTTAATGTGGTCAAAAAACGAACGTGTTTCAGCTAGATGCCATCATCAGTGAGTTTGTGGTCATGTTGTGCCGTGAAGCTCTCACCCTGCAGTCTTGCGAAAGCCACTGAGTTCCAACACAGTGACATACAGCACCCCCAGTAGGAACATTAGCACCATCTTAGGCAGCCAGAAGACCCGCAGGAAAAGTGCCAGGGTGAGTGTGCACAACACACAGGACAGAAAGGCATAGCCGGCACCGTCACAAGGCAGCTCCGCCATGGTGTGGTTGGCGCCGCTGTCCATATCAATGATGACGATGGAGCTGTTGGTGTTGGTGTTGGCACTACCCCACAACCAGGGCATACAGCCCACCTGACAGAGGCAAACAGGACGATACATGTGCATAAAGATGATATCAAAGAAGAGAATAATTCAATATCAGCCTACTCTCACAGTCTGTTATGAGATAGCTTTTTTTTGTTTCCTTACTTACACCACCGATATATAAAGAACAACTGATGCAATATCTTACAACTGTAATAATCAAACATCTCACCAGTACAGTCTAGCATCCAAGCATACCCTTTTTAAACCAAAAAGGAAGTACAATTACAGCCAAAAATATGTCAACATTTTTCTTACTGGTTGGTCATATTTGGTGGATGACATTTTTATTGTTGCCTTTCCCACTTACCACACAGGTCTGGGCCACGGCGTAGATTAAGAGCACTATGAGAATACAGAGAGCAGTGCGAATCTGAATGGTCAGGCACCCTGGAAAACACTGAGAGACAAAAACAAAGAAATGTTAGATGAAAGAGAACAACACCATGAAGAGCATTTAAAATGATATTGTGAAAAACAACAACATATTTACATATTATGGTAATATACGGCAAGACAACAACGACACAAAGTGTGTTAGTAGCTGTAGGAATACTATACAGAAAAAGGCTTGAAATCAAACTGATAAAGGCTGATTGGGGTAGCATAAGGTAAGTAAGGTACAGAACAGAAAGAGAAAGAGAGGGAGAACATGTGTAAAAGTCACGAAGTGTAAAAAAAAAACACAAATTGATGTGGTAAGGAGCTTTGAGGATGACCATCAACCTCAACAAAAGCTGAAATTAATAGACTAGCTATCTGAGTTTAAGTACAGCATAGGGGCTAAGAAAGCAATCTTAAAGCCAATGAATACTGAATCGTTATTACAAGGCTGTATATAATACATTTACATATTTCGTTTAGTCAGCGAAAAGAAGAGGAAGAATTTAAATGAAGAAGCTTGCCACCTGTGTTAGGCACCATATCAGAGAGAAGAAGTTAATGTTAGTTAGTAAGAAGTGTTTAAGGAAAGGAAGACAAGAACGATAACAAAGCAGCTGCATTTACCTGCACTCTAGTGATATGCAGGTACATGATACAGGCTACTAGGAAACAGATGCAGAAGACGAGAAGGACAAGAACCACTGTGCCCCTGAGAGGAGAACCAAAGGAGAGATGGCAGGGTTAGTTAAAAAGGCAGAGACCTGTGTAACTAAGCGATAAATGGAAAGAGAAAAAGCCATAGAGAGAAGAAGGAACAACAACAGAATGTGCTGTACATACTGTGGTATGATGAGAAGATAGACAAGGCCAAACAAGGCAGCTAGGATCAGAGAGAGGACCACTGCACTGGTGAAGTACTCATCAGGAACCTGGTGGTACTATGAAAGGCCAGAGACCAGAAAAGAATGGGTAACATGTTTTTATTAATGTTTTGTAAGGTGTCCTTGGGTGTCTTGAAATACGCCAACAAATAAAAATTATTATTATTATTATTATTATTATTATTATTATTATTATTATTATTATTATTAACAAAGTATCACATACATTCAGAGGCTTCATCCACAACATGTACAGGTGCCGTATGTGTCTGCAGTGTCTAAAGTCCTCACCCTCTTCTCGCGCTCAGAGCACTTATACATAAGTGTGAGGAAATTGAGGTCTGCTGTGTCTGACTCGGTCTGGCGGGCCTCGATTAGTCGACCGATGTAACGGTTAACCCGGGTTCTGGGGCTGCTCTGGACCACGTTAGCCTGGTTTGTGTTGGAACGATTCCTCAGCTTCTGTGGAGCCGTCCGCATGGCCCTCCGCTGGTGGAGAAAATGTAGAACTTGAAAAACAACAGTGTGATGAATAGGCTGCAATGCAGCACCCTCTATTCTCTGCACTACTGGAGTATTATCATATTAGGAACAAGGATGAATAAGAGTTGACTCAATAAACACAGGCAGCTGATAATACTTTCAAATTAGGACATTGCCTTCACACTTAACTTCATTACTGAATGCACCCCGCTGTGTCTTAGTGTCTGTAGGCAGCCTAAGTGAGCAGCTTTGCAAAACATTGGGCATTGTAGCAAATCCAGAGAGTTAACATGGCAGAGTGGATGTTTGTGTGTGTGTGTGTGTGTGTGTGTGTGTGTGTGTGTGTGTGTGTGTGTGTGTGTGTGTGTGTGTGTGTGTATGTGGGTGTGTGTGCATGTAAGTGAGCATGCTGGATGAATTGTAGCTCGGTGGCGCAGTAGGGAAGCAAAGGGTGAGCAAGGATCACCAGACTGTTTATGAGTTCATGACACATGAATGTGTACAGCACACTGACTTCCTTCATTTCATCCTTTTCTTTCTGTCCCTTCATGCTTCGGCCTATTTTTCCTTACTTCCTGCTTTCTCTCCCTGTTTCTGTCTATTCTACATTACTTACTTATTTTCTTCCCTGCTTCAGTATATTGTTCCTTCCTTTCTCTTTAAATATTCTTCCTTACTACCTTCTTTCCTTCCCTGCCTCCATGTATTCTTCCTTCTTTTCTTCCCTGCCTCCATATATTCTTAATTATTTCCCTCCCTGCTTCCATAGTCTTCCCTTCCCATCTTTCCTTTCCCACTTCTGTATATTCTTCCTTATGTTCTTGTTTCCATCCATTCTTCCTCCGTTCCCTCTTTTCTCCCCTGCCTCTGTATATTCTTCCTTCTTTCCTTCCGTCCCTGGTCCTGTATGTTCTTTCTTACTCCCTCGTTACTTCCCTGCTTCTTTTGTTATTCATGAGGCAGCAGCACAGTGACCTGCAGATGCCGACTTCTACTTATGTTCCATCTTGTGCTCAACGTAGCACAGGACACATCATGCAGCATGTCTGCTGCACCAAAAATCCTATTGATTCATCCCTTGTCCCTCATATTACTCTCCTCCGTGTCTTGAATGTGTATGCCATTTTACACAATTCAAGAGTGTGTGGTCTGAATGCAAAAATACCATTCAGTAGAAGGTGCATGTATGACTTAACCTCTCTCCGCCTTTCCATTTGTCTTTCAGTTTATACTAATCTGCCTTCTGTCTATGGTGTGAGGATGTCATCATTACTACTAATGTAGATCTAAGAGGAGACACTATCATGTAGTGTGAGGTAAAGATCTACTGGATGCAGCCACTGAGGGCAACACACTCAGTGGCTGCACACACACACACACACACACACACACACACACACACACACACACACACACACACACACATAGTGCGTTTCACTATCTTTGTGGGGCCCCGTCATTGACATAATGCATTCCCTAGCCCCCTACCCTAACCTTAACCATCACGACTAAATGTCTAACCTTAACCCTTACCCTCACTCTAACCATAACCTAATTCTATCCCCTAATCCTAAAACCAAGTCTTAACCCTCAAACAGCCCTTTAAACTTGTGGGGTCCAGCATTTTGGCCCCACAAAGCTGTCGGGACCCCACAAGTATACTGTTTTCCCGGTTTTTGGACCCCACGAATATAGTTAAACAAGAAAACACACACACACACACACACACACACACACACACACACACACACACACACACACACACACACACACACACCTGAAAATCTGGATTTAAACAACTGGTACAAGGATTGTACAGCTGCCAGGCCACACGATTTCTTTTCAGGCACACAAGGTCAAGTTAGCTCTTTGAGATTTGGCCAGATTGTCAGTGTCGCTGCCAGTATAAGCGGGGGGATATGGTGTGTTGGTCTCCGACATGCTGAGGTCATTATAGATGATAGGATCATTACTTAGCATCACTCCCTGTTTTTACGATACATACACATCCTGTGAAAGCCATGTATTTATCCACTGAGATGTACAGTTGCAAGAACAAGTTTCTAAAGCTTATTGCATTACCTAGACTCCTCCTAAACTGTTATTTGCTAATTCAGTGTAAGCATGCGTGAACTACTAAGAAAGGGACATCTATGAAGTGGAATATTGGGAGTCATGATTCCCAACCAGTGTGATGACATTTTGTTGTGGGTGGACATCTCCTGCTCAATAAAAACAACTCAATGTCAGCAACAGAGTCAACTCTCAGAGAGCCTATGATTCAGAGTAGGGCTGCATAATGATTATTATTATTATTATTGATTATTCTGCCAATTATTTTCTCGATTAATCATTTGATCATTTGGTTATAGCCAAATATGACATCTGTAAACTGCTTATTTTGTCCAATTGACCACCCAAAACCCAGAAATATGCCATTACAGAAACTATCACATGAGACAAAGAAAATGGATAAATGCATTATCATAATAGCTGGTTTTTCAGCTCTAATTACGAGTCTACAGCAGAGATCTGTAAGAGACAGACAGCAAGAGCTGGCTGTGCTGCAAATATCACTGCAAGAGTGTGATGTACAATGTTCAGTGAGGTGACAAAGAACATTTGTGTAACAACGTTGGATATGGGAGCATCTCTTGCACACGCTAATCTACTGTATGTCCAAGAGTTCACGTTAAGAAAGCCGCTAAACCATGAAGGAATCCACAAACACGCACTGTTGCTCCTCTAATGTTTGCCCCTTAGATGATTCACAACTCTATATGTTCTATACAGCTTTAGCTCATGTCTTAAGCAAATAGAAATTTGTATTGTGGAACAGCCAAGTCCTGGTGTTAATCGCATTGAAATGTTATGGCATGACCAGAAGTGAGGCTTTTTTATAAGACATCCAGGGATATAAATGAAATGAATGAATATATATATATATATAAAGAATAATAGTTTAAAATGCCTTTTAAGTGCTGAAAAGTACAGAAAGCATTTGCTTGAAATATATTGTTGCTAAAGTAGTTTTCACCACTAATAACATACTGTAATGCCTAAACAATACCATGAATACAGTTTCAAGATCTGGTTAAATAAAGAGATCAGTCCACATTTAGGGGCGTTTAGAAATTTAGCTCAGTCAAACAAGTGTTTATCAAATATTTTTCACTATTGTAGAAAACTCTAGACATCCAGACTGAATATATTTTTGTCTCCATTAACGTAAATCACAGCACGAACAAACACAGAAACTACAACACAGACACTGAGAGTTTATACCTTATCACCGTCCTCGCAGTTCATGACATTGGAGAAGGGAATCTCAGCCTTGAACATCTTCCTGCAGTGCATAAGCTGCACAAGTAAGTAGCACACAGTTTTGAACTTCATCTTTTTGGCTGGCTTTATATCCGAAAGAATCAATCCTGGGAATATCTGTCACCAGATAAGAAACGGGACACAAGGATTTAGTTATGATACCCCACACAGTAATATGTATTATGTAAGGGTCTATATATCATGCACATGCATTGGAGAGTATGCACGTGCACACATGCTCATGCACACACACACGCATGCAATCATTATGATTAGGCTCAGGAATTTTACTAGAAAGTGATTAAAATAAGGTAGGTCAGTCCCTGAGGTGATTTTAATAGTTTTAGAAGTTTGATGCCTTCATTTCTCTTTGTATTTTAGAAATAGCTGTTATAAAGATTAAGCGTATGTTAAAGAGTTTGAGGAAATGTCATTTGCAGTAAGAGATATAGCTTTTGTTCAATACACAAGGTTGGAAGGGAGTCCCTAAGCAGGAGTAATTAAAGGCATAATAGCAGAGTGAGTAGCAGCCTGTCCAACACAGCTTAGTCAGGGCACATCTTTCTCTAAGCCAAGTCTTTGATTAAGTCTAACCATCAGCTCTATTAAGAGGATTAGCAAAGTCTCCCGCATATCGAAGAAAGATACAAGCTACTGGGATGTTACAGGTTCATTAAAGGCCCATGTAACCTATGTGCAAGCAAAATACTGCATAACGTAAAAACTTGCTGCAAGAAATAAAGAGGATGAGAGGAGAGGAGAGGAGAGGAGAGGAGAGGAGAGCAGAGGAGAGGAGAGGAGAGGAGAGGAAAGGAGAGGAGGAATAGTACAGAACCAAGACTGAAATTCCCTCTCCAGCTGCTTGTGGCACATCTGTTGGAGACGTGCATGTTTATGTGTATGCACAGACACACACGCACATTATATCTCTGTATTTTTTAGGACTGTGCAGATTCGAGATGATAGATGCCAAAGGCTTTTTATCCCCAGTCAAATCTATTACAGGCTGGAAGTGAGATCAGCTCAACAACAAATGTGTGAGAGCTCCATCATATGATGCTGGATGCTTTAGTCAACACTATATTTCTATTTAAAGGTTGTATTGTATATATTAGATGTAAAGACAGGTCAAGATAAGTCTGCTTTTTTAACCTAGCCTACTCTGACTTACCACATAAGTCCATTAATACTGATTAGGATGCGTCCTGCAGAGGCTTTGCTAATGTGTACACACTGTCTCGGTAATAAAAGGTTCAACTAAGACCAATTTCTTACAGGAAGTGTAATCTCAAGATACAAGTGATGCTTTCATCTTAATCATCCTCTGTTAAAAGCTAAATATACAGTATATGCATTTCTCTAGCACAGATTTACAATATAATACCTTCCGTCGGTGAGATGGCACTATAAAGAAGGTTTCAATTTCATTTTTTAGGAGGAAGGCGTTCCTTTCGTGGCCGTTTCCAGGCTCCACCTCATAATCTCCATTTAGGCACTCCAGCGTAGATTTGGTGATGTGGACTTTCCTGTGGAGCACAGGCAAATATGGCACAGGATAATAGTCTCTATGCAGATGCAGCAGGTAGGCGCATTTGGCAGTTTTGAGCCGGTCATTTGAAGACGAGAGTCACAGGAGACTGTCAAAATAAAGCCTGAGAACCTGTTCTTAAGCCTATTTAAAATTCTTCAAAGAGGTTATTTTGTTTATAGTCAAGTCTTTTGTAATTATGTATGTATTTATGCAAACAGGTGAAAATTCAACCACGTGGTTGAGGTCACTGCACTTGTTTCCTCTGCAGTTTGCCTTTTTTCCCCTGATTTGTCTGAACATAATTACCAAGCATGAAGACGTAGTAGTAGTATACAGACAGTGTTAGGTGATTTCATGTGTCAATCCTAGATGGCATAGTTAGTGTGCATGTGCAGTGTCCATAGCCGTTGAGGCTGGTATTTATGTAAAATGTCCAGTACTGACCCAGGTAGTCCTCCAGCCTCCATCACATTGGCTAGGGTCACATCATTGGACCACACATCATATTGCCATTTCCTGAGGCCGAGCACTCCACACAGCACCCGACCTGTATGCAAGCCCACACGCATGTTTAGGTTGACTTCTGTGGCCTCCGCTACCGACCTGCAAGTGCAGAACACATGTGTTTTGGAGTGAGGTCATAAGGTCATATCTATATGTCTGTATCTATATCTACAGAACATCTATAATTAGGCAGAGCATAAAAAGGCAGCAAAGAATGTGACAAAAAAATACAATGTGACATCAACAATGCGACCTGCATTAGTAGACAAGCACTGTTCAGTTATTCAATAAGACTTACTTCTACTATACTAATAATACGTATGTCTGTCAAACTAGACTATCACAAACTAGACAAATAATGAGACAACTGTGGGAGAGGATGTTGTCTTTCATAAACTGAAACATTTATCTATGATATTAAAAGGTTCTCAAGCAGTCGGCGATCCAACCTTATATGTTTTACAGGTGATCCATCATAGGTGAGAGCACTACTCTTAACATTGTATGTTTATGCGCAAACCTTGAATAAAATCATCAGTGTTACTTTAAACAACAATATTGCTATAACATCAGAATATTTACTGTTAAAAGCAATCTTTATGTATAATGATTGAGAACAGGTCATAGAATAAAACTAGTACTACAAGCATTCTTTTTAATGAGATGTGGCAATCTGTCAAGAAGTGGACAGGGAACAAACACTGTTCAAAATGCTCCACTTTGCTCTAACATACCAAAATAGACTAAGGAACAAAAAAGATTGCTAAGTTTAGCATCTCTATTTAATCAGTGTTGAGGAAAAAGTCTAATCTTAATTAACAGGCTTCCAGTCAAGTCATGAAAGTTTCTGATTTAATCTTCTGCTGCATCTCAATCTCTCACTTTCTTTTGTGAGAAACAGACACACACACACACACACACTCTTCCAAACTATGCAGGGTATGCAAGGGTAACAAGCTCTTTCAAACTCAATAAAATATCTTATTTTCTTTCTCCATTAAAGCCTTTTTCTCTCACTCTCTCTAAGCCAACTGTTGTTCTGCTCACTAAGATGTTCAGTGTAAGAATTCACTCACAGCACACATGGCTAACCAGGCGGCAATTTGCCCTAGTTGAAGGAAAATTTCAACATGGACTCACTGTGTGTTTAGAATAGAAGAAAGATACAAGGGAATATTTCTTTTGCTTCTATCGCACTTCTTTAGAAAGCAAATGGATCGCCAGCTAACAGTGATTTCATTTGTTTACATTAATAGATTAATACTTAAAATGTCACTATTATAAATACTGCAAAATGAAAGACTTAAACAAATATGAACACTCACGTTATGGTGTCAATCATGTCGAGACCCATCTCTACACAGCAGTGGGCGTGGTCAGTCTTGGGTTGGGTCAGTCCAGACACACAGTAGTAACAATCCCCCAGGATCTTGATCCTGCGACAGTGGTTCTCCTGCCAATTAAAAAAGAGGTTGTGATTCCATGTCTTCCTCCTGGAAAGATGAGCCAATCAGTAACAAAGCACCTCTGACCTTTCAAAGGATACAAATTGAACCTTTAATCATCATGGTCAGCTCAGTTAGCGTTAAAAAAAATTACTTCACTTCACTTTCACTTTAATCAAAGTTGCACCAGTGGTGGTGTTTGAATTAAAAATTCTGACATTTAATTATAGTTCATCCATTACACTGATCAATCAGTGTAATTTGAAAGTATAGCTTCAAGCTATCAATTGCTACAAGTTCTGAGGTCAATTGGGTGTATGGTGCAGGAGCTATGACTTTTTGAAATAACCTAATTTATAAATTGACCTTAAATTGTTACATCGTCATCATAACACATGTAATGTTTATATGTCTATATCTTGTTTGTTTAATCCATGAAAAGTGTAAACATGTTGTAATTTCAAAGGGGGTAATATGCATGACTATTTCTTAGCCAGTAGCAGCAACTTGAACTTTCCACAGGTTGCCTGGAAACCTCAAAGTGATGACAAGACTGGGAAGTCACTGCTAATGGCTAATAAATATCCTGGTACATAACCCTTTGCAAAACACCAACTTGTCGTTTTCCCAGTTTCCAGTCTTCATGCTAAACTAAGCTGTAGCTTCATAGTTAACGTATAGACATGTGAGTGGTATCGATCTTTTCAACTCACTCACAAAAGCAAATAAGCGTGTTTTCCAAAATGTTAAACTATTGCTTTACGTTCATCCTTCTTCTTCTTGAAGTAAGCAAATCAGTCTGGCTAGGAGGAGGGGCTTAATGGATAAACTGTTGACAGAAATAGCCTGATACTCTAGTAATAAATTAGTGTTATACGCCAGCGCAGCTGTTTGACAGCATGCACATAAAGATACACTGGCAACATCTGCTGTGATGACCAAAATGACCAATCACAGAGACAGTTGAAGGCAACAGAGTTACAGTTCTCAAAGACGCTGTGTATAGGAGAAATAAATGAACATAGGCAAACAATCTGAGAGACAAAGGCAGTTAATAAAAGAATAAAAAGCAATCAAAGCAAGTCAGCCAGTCATACATACACATGCAGGCATGCATGCATAATGTGAGAATGTGTATGAGTATGAGGGTATATGAATGTGAGTATGTATGCTTAAGTATGTATGTGCTTAATATGTATGTATGTGCATAATATGATTGTATGTGCGTTGGGGTATGACGTCTGGGTGGATTGCTGGGTCGAACAAACGCAACTTTCACCCAGGAGACCCATTTTTCGTTCAACTTTTGTGATTTTTTTTTACGTTGACTACTTAACTTGTGTTTGTAACTTAATTTACGTAATACACATACTTACTTACATCCCAAACAAAATCAAAATAAACGGGAACAAGTTTCAGGATGTAATTAAAAGAAAGAAAAATTTACATTTCACTCTATAACTTTTGTAAGAAATGTTTCACTGGATAGAATCTGTGGATCAACTTAAAAGGCACTTTTTTACATTCTTTCTTCCAGTCAATATTACTCACATAATTACTCCAATCCATTCTACTTTTCACTTCTACTGAATCACGCATCATCAGAATCACATGACTGCACACAAGGAAACATCTCCTGGTCGGATGCACAGTTACAGTTTTAAACATTGTGAATTCAAACAAAAAGAACATTTGATACGTAAATTAAAATATGAACGTAAGTGAATTTGTCAACGTCAAAGTCCCTTAAGTTGACTTTCATACACCATGTTTGTCCCGACCATTACCTGACCTCCTACCACATGCACATATGGTACATACATACTTAGCATGCACATACATACGTACATACTCACACTTACATAACCTCATACATTCTCATGTTATGCATGCATGTGTGTGTATGTATGTATATGCATGAGAGTATGCATGTATATGCAAGTGCTTAATGTAGTACTTGTATATATGTACTGTATGTACAAGTCAAGTATTCAATTTTGGCCTAGGTGGCTTCTTATACTTTAGGGACAATAAGCAGTGGGATGAAAAGGCGGCTTACAAATATAACCCATTATTAGAGGATATGAGCAACAGACTATGACTATGAGCAAGAGATTTTACCGGGGAGACTGGGTTACCATGGACGCCTTCTCCTAACCCTTTATTGTTCGTGAAGGTAATGGGATCACTGGCTATGCATGTGAAGTGCACAAAGACTCATAATGATGCACAATCGGTGGGCATGAGACAAGACCGATGCTCTTTAACATGCAAGCTACGGTACATGAGTTTCAGAATAAAGCGATAGCTAAGTCTTGTTCGCTGCAACTATTTGCCCCATGTAGTTGTACATGCTGTGGTCATGCTTTCTGAGTGCTCAGTGGCATTGAGGCACATGTGCTGTTCATGTAATAATGTATGGAATCACAAAGGCACAAAAGAAAAAACACTTAGCAGTATATTAGAGACTGGTCAGCAGAAGTTTTGTTCTGAATACTGAATGAAAATTTAAATAATAACTAGTGATTTCAAATGAGGATTCAAAATGATTTGCGATACAATAATGAAGTAAATAGACATCATGCCATTATATATAGGCTATAAAACATGTTTTTATATACATATTATTATATATAATATATTGGTTACTTATTTCATATTACCTAACACAATGTTTAGTATATTTATTATGCACACTGGCCCTGGGTATCTTCCTGTATAGTGTGTTCCTTTCTACATTTGATATATTGTTATGTGCATGTTGTATATTTTTGTATATATTGTATCTGTTTATTGTTCTTACATTACTCCATGTTTTGTTTCTTGTACTGCTGTGATAATTATAATGTTCACAGCTACATTTCAAATAGACACCTTAGAATGGATGTCAAAACCAAGCAATGAGTCACATAGGTCGAAAGAGAGAAGCCTATTTTCTTGGAAATGTATATTTGGTATCCTGTGGACTACATCTTAATCTATTTACTTATAAAGCTGCTAGAGAAATAATTTGAGATGACACTCAAATAAGGTATTAAAAACTAGGTATATATATATATATAGGTATATAAAACTTGTTTTACTGTAACAAAGCCAATAAGGTCTTTTTGGGGATACTGAGGTCATGGTGGAGCAGTAACAGATGGCACTATACTGAGGCATAGTTGAAGCTATACAGGAAGCTGGGGAAAGCCCTGGTACTTACAGAGTCTCCTACTCTGTACTTTTCCTGTGCTAATCTGCACTGTGAGGGCTTAGGGGCTGATTCAGTCCCAAACAGGATTACCACTATCATGTGACTGACGCATTGTGGGCAATATGGGTGGTCAAGATGGGTACAGTGTATTAGGTAGGGACAAGTAGAATGTGGTCACAATTTCAATTACAATGGAAACACAATATATTTTCAAGATGATTGTTTTAGACAGGGTTTGATGTCAGAATATATTGCGAACAACACCATCATATTACCAGGCAGGGACGTGCAGAGACATTTTGGGCGGCAAATAGTTACTGCAGTACAAATTCAAAATACTGGATAGAGTCGTCTCCTCCACCCCCTCCTCTCCAGACTCAAAGTTCATGGAGGTTGCCAGGCTGAGACCGCAGCCTCCACAACAATGTTGCTAGACGCTTGTCTCACATTGTCTCGCCAGATGTTACTTCACAGCACAGTGGAGTAGCTAACGTTAGATGCTGGCTATATTGACAGTCATAAAAGCCTGTGCTCATGTGGAGCTCTGTACCCAGCTGACAGACACACTTTTTCGGCTTAGAAAAATCGCTAAACACACTGCAAACTCATGGTCCTCTCTTCCCGATTTACAGCCTCCCTCTCTTGGCTTAAAATAACTCACCGTTGTCGGCCATGCTGAACATGCTACACGTTGTAAACAGGCGTTTGGTCCTCCGGTAACATTAGCAGTTAGCAGGGTTAGCATGGCGGCATTAGCCAGGACCAGTCGGGATCACTTTACTGGCTGTGTCTCAATTGTTTTTGCAAGTAACCAACTCGGGTACTGTAGCTATATAATTCAATGTGAGTACATAAATGTTGAATGTTGAAATTACATAAAATGCCGGTCCCTTGTAGCCGTGATAAATTAGCCTGAAGCTAATGCTTACCTGTTCAGGAGGAAATTAGACAACTCAGTGTCCTTTTGGGCAGAAAAGATAGTATTTGGACTTAGCATTTTTCCTTAATATCTGATTGAGGTCATTTTTGGATTTATTAAAGTATATATTTTTTAAATCAATTTAAGAGCTTAAGTGAGAGTTTGTGAACTTGTCTGCTAGTGACAGAGGACAAACAATTACCATTAACAGACACGTAGTGTTGGCCAATCTGAGGTAGTTGTGCCAGAGTTTCACCTTTGGCTGACTCTCTATCTAATCTGTCAGAGGGAGAGCAGGAGAGCAGGAGTCCGGTTGTGAAGTTTAACGTTTGTAGTCCCCAGAGAAGAAGTTGGTAATTTCATGGCGCAGATTAGAACACAAATTGAAACATAAGCAACTAAAATTGCTGAATGTTAGAACACTGTGTCAAATTGGTCGTTATTACTGTGACTCTATCATAGTGTTAACAGCATCAAAAACCGTTAGCTGACATTGTTGTTCAGTAGCTAGGTCAGCGATTATCAGATAATGAAATTACTGATTTAGCAGTGGGGGGGGTTAACACTAACAAGGCACTGTATCCGTGTCACATTCTCATTAGGTGCTGAGCCCCCCTAAAGGTCTGATCCTAGAATCACCCCTGCTCGAGGCCTCTCTGTGTGTGTCTGTGTGCGGCGCGCACTGCTGACGATCGCTGAGGGAGAGAGGGAGAGAGAGAGAGAGAGAGAGAGAGAGAGAGAGAGAGAGAGAGAGAGAGAGAGAGGGCTCGACAAAGTCTCATCTCCCGATCTGATATTTTGATTTTTTAATTAAATAAATACATTTGTTTGACAGGGAAGCTGTGTGCAAACAGGAATATACATATAGGCTATATTCATTAATAAAAAAAAAAAAAAAAAAAAACATGCATCCAGAAAAAGGGCACTTTCTCTCGGGGAGGAAAAAGGGCATGTGCTCAAGCCCCTTTTGATGTCTGTGTGTATGTACCTGTTACCAGGCACCTTAAATACAGTATAACCATATGCTTTCAGAGATGCAAATAAGCAAACACTTCATTGCCCACAGACAAAAAGAGGAAGACAAAAAAGGACAAGGAGAGAGGGCAAGAGGACATTTGGTAAATGATTATGAAGGAAAAGATGAGCCAGTGAATAGCAGCAGTTCATTTCCAACAAGTCCCCAAAGAAGAGAGCAGTACACACCGTGCTTTGTCTTCACTAAAAAGGCAAAAATCAGTGCTGTGTACACATTATTAATGAGGCTAAATACTAGGTTTTCCAATCCTGTAGCTTTGAGGGGGTTAAAAGGACACAATACCAATTGTAGATTTGTAGCACAGAGTTGAAACTCTTTTCCTAATTCTAATCACGAGCAATCAAACTATTAAATGCATTTCACGTCAGGTCACTACATAGATTCAACAAACATTTTCCAATCTACCTTGGCTTGAATTATTTCATGTCAACATTTCATCAATATGGCAGACGATTATCCATAGGGGCAAGGTCCCTCTGTTGGGAAAAATCTTTAAATGTACGTACATAAGTTTACCCAACATTTCCCCTGCTCCACTGACTCCTCTCCATCTCTGCCTGCACGCAAGCAGTGACTGGATTTTTCCCTTTTTGTCACCCAGCTCCCTCATTGATTTGAATTAATATGCAATAATTTATGTGCAACAACAAATGAATAATATATCAACACTTCCTCCACCCACAACAAACTGGTGGGTTGGAGCGAGCGGGTGTTGGAAATCTGTTAGGTTAACATATTAATTTAGATATATTTAACAGATATAACGGATAAAATAAACAACAAATGTTCAGCAGTCGAGGAGTGTTTTATTTACAAAGATGACACTGCTTTTCTGATAATTTGATTGGACTTGGAAACAAGGAACACTGTTGTGGTGGAATGACTAAAAGATTTAAGATGTGTTTTTTAAAACTGGTAAAAATATATTTATTTTGCTGTTAAAATACTTCAGGACATCCAAGCCGCCTACAGCATATGCTAATTGTGTAATGCAGCAGATATGGCAATCTAATAAGTAAAAGTAAAAGAATAAGTTCTCTATCAAAATAAATGGTAACCAGAATGTATTCATCTTAATCATTTCACATAAACAATGTCTCTGTCTTTCCATGAAATCAGCATTTCTGAGCGATGCAAGCTTGACCTGTCATAGTGACTTAAAGTTAGGATATCTCGGCCTCTGCTGCTTCAATTTTGACCATCTTCTTTAATCTGCCTCATGTGAGTTCCCCACTTTATGGAAGTGCAAGTCACTTTATGGTATGCTTACTGCAATAGCAACCTATCATCATGATTTTCTTTTAAACAGACGCTTTTTTTCTCTTGTTCTCCTCTATCAAGATCTGAAGCTATCTTGTTTGGCTTTGGTTTTGCTTTAGTCCACAGTTGTTTTGTTTTTTTAGTACACAGGCGTCTGAGGGAAACTGCAGGATTTGACAGTGATCCTTGCACCTGCTCATGAGACAAACCCAAACAGGGTTATTTGAGCTGTTTTACACCCAGACTTTAGTTTCTGGCAGCTGTCACAGTGTAGACAATGACCAGTCCTTGTGTCTAATTTAAGAATAATACATTTTTATTAGCATCCTAAGCAATTTTTTTGGCATAGGATTTGGTATTATATAAACCTGCAAATGTAAAAATGATCACATCTACAAAGCAGTTGGAATTTATTTCACTGTTTGGGGAATCTTTACAAAAACTAGTTTCTCAAAAAGACATTACAATTAAAATTGCACCAGCTCAGGTTACTCTGTAACAACTAGATGAGTCTTTGCTTTGTCAGTTCCTCCTGTTAATGAAGTACTTAAATGTTTTAACAGGGAATTCTAGTTCTGACAGATGTGCTTGGGTGAATTGCTATTCTCTTCAAAATAGTGGGAAAAAGGTTTAAAAAAAAGACTTGGGATGCAAATATGGCAATGAATTATGTCAACTCCAGCATACATTCATGCACTGCACATATGATGCTGGCTATTCTGTAAGCCTTCACAGTCATATATGTGTGAATGAAAAGGGAACTCTGACTTGTCGAGGAAGTGAGATGCAGTAGATACATCATTGATCCATCCTAAAAATGGAAACACAAGAGAGGAAGAGAGTGCAGAGAACCACGGGGCATAAAAGACACAGTTGAGGGAAGTAGGCTGCTGCATGTCAATCAAAAAACAAAGAAACAAGGAGCGGAGGAGTCTCAAAGCTGTGATGCAGGGAGGTGTTGCGAGAGGAGAGAAAAGAGAGACAAGAATGAAAAGCTTTGTGAAACCCTTCCATGGAAACAGCCACGAAACACGCATGCTTATACACATGCGGACAATCACAAAAGCACATCCAGTCCAGAGCTGTTAATGTTATATAGCATCACAATAACCATAAATTAATCACAGATTCCCTCTCACATTGTTGTTTCAGGTGCCAGCCAGACTGTGGGAACCTTAGCCAGGGAGAGGGAGGAAGTGCTTATAGAGTGAGTTGGTGTGTTAATTTATATTTGTGTTATCTCTCTTCAAAATAAATCTCCTTCTCCAATTTCTTTCCTTAAAAAAACAAACAATGCCATTATTATCGTGAATAATATGTAATTTCTTTATGTTACCTGTATTTAAAAAATTCCAGGGCTGTAGCACTCGAGTCCGGTCTTGGACTCGAGTCCGTTTTTCTATGGTCTCGGACTTGTCTCGGACTCGCTGGTATTCGGACTCGGACTTGTCTCGGTCTCGGCCACTGGTCTTGCCAAATATGGCTTTTGGTCTCGACCGAGTCCAGGTGTCTTTACTCTTTACTATGTTCCCATATAACGTTTTCGCCGCTACCTATGTTTGTTTACTAGGAACATAATAATATTGGAGGGAAAGTGAAACACTGGCCATCTAATAACCAATCACACACTAGAGGTTATCTTCGCACGGCACGCTCTGCATCTGCGTGCCCTGCTAATTTGCATTGATTCACACACTTCAAAATAACAATATAATACAATACAATATTTTTTTTTCAGGGAAGGCATAAACCAACCATAGGGTTTATAACCAACCAACCCACTCTGTAATACTGGTCACTTCTTTTCTACACTACTGTACATCAGGAGTGAAGCTATATTGTCATTTAGTTACTCAAATGCTCAGTACTAGTACCTAGAAGTGGTAATAGTAGTGGGTTGGTGTTTGTATATCAGTTCTAACACTGTTATTATGAGGTATCACCATATATCATCATTCTGTTTTCTTTAGATTAGATTATATGACATCAAGGGGAATGTCTTTACTTAAAAATCCTGGGTGTTGTGACACTGTTTTTGCTTTTAAATCAACAAATAATAACCCCAAATGACCGATAATGTCATGGATGCATTAGACTTTTTTTTTCCTGTCCTGGACTCGGTGCTGACTCGGACCTGAACCTTTTTGGACTCGGTCTTGTCTTGGACTCGAACCCCACTGGACTTGGTCTTGACTTGGACTCGACTAGTCATGGTCTTGGACGTGTCTTGGACTCGACAAAGGTGGTCTTGACTACAGCCCTGAAAAATTCCAACTGAAAGATAAAATGCCCTGTTTCTGCTTACAGTCAAGTTTGGACCACTCTGTCCCTTCAGCCATGCAATTATTTCTGCTTTGTGTGCCAGTCTGCTGTTACAGTTTTACTATTTCACCAAAGGCCAAGTGTAGGTAGTGATAAGGATTCAAAGCTTTCCTGAGATGTCAGAAAAGATGTGACTCTTGTCTTCGGTCTCAGTGATATAAAGTCGGCAGATTCTCAGGCTGGTGAAGAGTTATAATTACTACCCAGCTTGTGTTCTTGTGGGTGGTGAGAATCAGACAGCAAATAAAGATCAGTGTGAGTGGGTTTCCTGTAAATTTCAATTTGCAGGCTACCCTCCTACTTACAGTAATATGGCATGATCCAAGAAGGAAAGATTATTGTGTGTTATACCTCCTAATGTAACTTTAATGCTGTTGTCCACTGAGTTGCTGAGC